>NC_141996.1:60961200-61140130 GCF_049901715.1 Pseudonaja textilis
AGATTGCCAAATTTCTACTGTTTTCACTTCACTTACACTTCCAAGTAGACTTTGCCAGGCAAGAAAAGCAAATAATCCTCTTATAGTTTTTACATTCATTCAAAGTAAACAGTGCCATACTTTCCATAAGCAAACATCCATTTATTTGCTTGGGCTTAATGTAACCAGTATTTTGATAACTAATGAAATTAATTGCCCATGCAACTGTAGACTCCATGTTGCTGTCAAGCATATAGCAAATTGAAGTTTTGCAACTGGGACAAGCCAATAAGCAAAATCCAAGGAGAAAAAAATATATTCCCTCCTGTTTTGAAATTATGAAACTCCTTTAATATAGTAATAGTGGTAATGGTAGTGGTAATAATAGTAATACAATTTAAAGGAGATATTTCAATTATAATAACCTGAGTGAACTTCAGTGCTTCAATTTAATTCTGTTTAAAAAAAAAAAGCAGATATGAAATATATGTACTTTATGGGCCTTATTGTTCCTTAAAAAAACATACAACTACTTCCTAAGGAAGATGCTTAAATTATCACTGTTCTCTGAAAGAGAGGTTAACATCAGAAGAAGCAAGTGAATTGAAAAGTGTTAACAGTGTTGGTGTCATGGCCCCATCAGAGCCTGGGTCCAAGGAGGAGGAAAAGATGGAGTTTGGGCCAACAGACGGGGAGGGCACAGTCCCTATGGCTCATGAGGAATGACCTGGGGATGAGGATGAGGCAGACCAGTGGCGGGATTCAAAACATTTTACTGCCAGTTCTGTGGGCATGGATTGGGGGCATGGCTTGGTGGCATGGCAGGGGAGGGATCTTGTAAAATCTCAATTCCCTCCTCACTCCTGGGGGAAGGTTACTGCAAAATCCCATTCCCTCCCCACCCCATTAACCTGCTTTCCAGCTCCGTTCTCCTGTGCAGGGCAACAAAACAAGACCCAGCCAATCGGCTGGGACTCGGGAGGCAGAGAATAGATGGGGATGGGACCAGTATTTCCCAGTTCTCCAAACTACGCAAAATTTCTGCTACCAGTTTTCCAAAACTGGTTAGAACCTGCTGCATACCATCCCTATCCCAGATCCCTTGGGCTTCAGAAGAGCAGGCAGAGAAGAAGAGAGGGCGCAGGCTGACCGAGGAAAGGGGGAAGAGATGAAAAGGGCAGGCAACAGAGCAGAGGAGGGGCAGAGATCCAGAGACAAGCAGATGCTTCCCCCTCTTGATCCCCAAGAGTGGAGAATGGAGAGGAGGCAGAGTCAGTGCAGGGCAACCTAACTACTTGAGAGGAGGTTGTGCTGCCCAGGGATGAAATTCAACCATCTCCCACCACCTTCTGTGAGGTGGTAGGGACAATTGGGTTCGGTACACTGAACGGAACAAGCACTCGTGGTTGGCCCTGCCCACACCGTCCCAGTCGCGCCTATGTCGGCAACAGGGGTGATACTGGCAGTGGGTGGACTGATATGCATGCAGGAGATCACAGCATCAGAGCCCTTCCCAGGTGTTCCCTGGCCTGTGAAGGAAGGGTGTGATCTCCCACCCACCCCTCAAGAGCCACAAAGCACTCGCTGCCCCTCTGGCACCTGCCAAGCCTCCTCCCCACTGTGTTTCTCTGCCTCCTCACCAGAAGTGCTCGCACATTTAGCAGGAAGGAGGACTCTTGGTGGGTGCCAGATAGATGGCGAGTGCTTTGCGTCATGCAAAGGGAGCCCAGCCGACAGTTTCCACGGTAACCAGGGAGAGCCGGCCCATTAGGACCGCTCGTGCCTGCTTAGCCTTACTGATTCAACTGCCAGGAACTTGGGCAATGGAGAAGGTGGTGGAGGGACCGCTGCCCATCGTGACTTTCTTCCAGCCCCGTGACTACCTGGTGTGTACAGGTGAGGAGGGGGAGAGATGTGGGAGGCACTGCTTCTCCTCCTCCTGCCAGAGACTCTCCTCACCCCCTCCCCTCTCCGGTCTAGTGGTGGTTGCCATTTAGCACAAAACCTTTGCTTCCTCCCCCCCCAAAAAAGTGTCAGAGAGAGAAAGAGAGAGAGAAAGGGAGACAGAGAGAGATGAGAAGAGAGAAATGAGAGAGGAGAGAGGAGAAAGAGAGAGATGAGATGAAAAATGAGAGAGAGGCCAAGTGATGTCAACTTGGCCACGCCCACCCACCCAGTCACATGACTACCAAGCCACACCCACAGCCGGTAGGGAAAAAAATGAATTTAACCCCTGATGCTGCCCCTCCTCCCAAGGGTCACCTATAGAGTAGCATTTAAGGAGATGCCGTGGGGAGGGGTTTTTGTCAGGAACAAGTGTTGCATTTCATGGCAACATGCTCCATGGCTCCGAGAAGAACTTTGCTCCCGAATCCTTGCTTGTGTGGAATATGGTTTGATCCTTTGTTTTGACATTCATTGGGAACTTTACCAAATGTGAGGTCCTGGACTTTCGGTTTGAGCTTCTTTGGCAACAGACCGAAGCCTTGTTTCTGTGAGGCTTCGATCCATGCTTGCCACTGGAGCGCCCCAAGACGGCTGGTTTTGGGGCTAAGCCACCCTGTAGAGGTGGTGAAGAGGAGGGAGACTGCCTGCAGGGTTGAGGAGAGCTGCATCTCTCCTCCTCAGCTAGCCATTACTCCCTTCCCCAAAGGCGGTTGTAGCAGTGGTCAGAAATGGCCACCACAAAGAAGAACTCAACCGGAAAAGAATGTGCAAGAGGAAGATAAGAGAAAGTTTTGGTTGACCTGGTCAAACAGCAAAAGCAACAAATAAAGTACCCTGGAATTGAAACTATTAAAAAAAAAAAAAACATTGTTCCCTAAGATTTTTAAGCTGCGAAGGAGAGAGAAACGGGAAAAGATCTGGTTTTTTTTTCTCCTTTTCCTATACTGACAGCTAAGAGACTTAAGCAAGAAATTGGAAAAAAAATCCACTTTGACATTAATAGGCATTTAATGCTGAAAATAAAATGTTTAACTGTTTAAAATGGCTCCACTTTTAGGAGAACTGAAAATGGAACTTAAAAAGTACAAAGAACATTCACAAGAAGGGAGAGGTTCTTTTGGCTTTGTATGTCAGTTCTTAGAAATGGAGATTTGGAACTATGAGAAACAACAAAAAATGCCTGCAGAACAAGAAGATTGTGACAAAGAAGAAGCCATCTCTAATGAACAAGTAATCAGGTGGCGGGGGGAAGGAAAGTGGGGAAAGAGAATGGAAAGTTTAAGATTGGGAAAAATAACACCCCCCCCCCAAAAAAAATAGAGTGAAAAATAAGTATAAAATCAGAAAGCAACAGAAGAGGGAAATGCAGAAGAGAGAATTAGAAGTAGAGAGACAAGGGGGCAAAAGGGGGAGGGAGAAGATGAGAGGGAAGAAAGAAAGGAAAAGAAGTTATAAAGGACAGAAACAAAATATAGAGAAACAGGGCCTATTTAGAGATAATGGGTGAAAACTTAATGGAAAAAGGGATTCTGCAAAGGTACATAAGAAATAATTTTAGAAAATATGAAACAATGTATGATTAAAATGTTTGATAAAATAGCTATTGTAATTCAGTGGAATTCTTGTCAATAAATGTAACAAAATGAATATTTAATGATTTACAAAACGTGAAGAGAAATAAGGGAAAAATTTATTATGGAGATTATATGTGTTTTTAAGGAAGTATGATATTTAATTGAAAAGAAGTGTTAAAGATGTTAAGATTTTAATGATTATTAATGATAGAACTGAATTGGAATGGAATGAGGGTTTATAATTACATATATTTATAGTCTTTTTTTTTTTTAGAATATGGTGTGTATTATAAGAATCTACCAAGCAGAATTCGATTGGAAGTTATGTATTATGTATTATATTGAAGGTCATAACCTTAAGGTATATATTGAAGTTTAAATAAGAGTTGAATGGATGTAATTAAAAGATATAAAGGTGTCATGCTCCAATTAGTAATTACAGGAGAAAATTTGTTTAATGAGAAAAGATAATATGAAATTGAAACAGAACAGACAAAAGTATAAATATAATTATTTGAATTGAGATGAGATAATCAAAATAAAATTGAGAAAATTTAAAGAGGGGAAAAACTATATAGAAAATGTAGAATAGTATAAGATATGGAATAGAACACAAAAAGGAGCATGAAATTGAGTTTTGTGTCTGTATAAAGAAGTTCAACCCGGGACCATGCTATTTTCAAAAAAGATGTTTTACTTGTATTTTGTATGTGTGAAAACCCAAATAAAACTTTATTTTTAAAAAAAGTGAGGTCTTGTCTTGCCCCCGGAGCGGTGCTGCTTCTGTGGACTTTCACCAGTGGTGGGATTCAAATTTTTTTACAACTGGTTCTGTGGGTGTGGTTTGGTAGGCGTGGTGTAGCTTGGTGGGTATGGCTTGGTGTGCATGGCAGGGGAAGGATACTATAAAATCTCCATTCCCACCCCACTCCTGGGGGAAGGTTATTGCAAAATCCTCATTCCCTTCCCACCCCACTAACCTGTTTTCCAGCTCCGTTCTCCTGTGTAAGGCAACAAAAGAAGTCCCATCCGATCAGCTGGGACTCGAGAGGCAGAGAATAGATGGGGGCGGGGCCAGCCAGAGGTGGTATTTGCCGGTTCTCCGAACTACTCAAAATTTCCGCCACTGGTTCTCCAGAACTGGTCTGAATACCACCTTTGACTTTTACTGAAGGGAAGTTGCACGAAGCATGTGCAGGCGCATAGGTTTGAGCCTTGTTCCTGGGCTGTAGGGGTAACCTGTGGGCAGAGACTTTGGAGAACAGATCGGGACTTGCTGCATTGTGGGGATGGTGGGGCACAGTGGTTGAATAAATGTTATCAAGCTTCCGCCTTACACATTTTGCTTGCGTGCAAACCCTGAGTCATAACAGTTGGCATGTCCGCACATACATGTACAAAATCTATGAATGAAGGCATCAGTAATCAACTATTAACAAAATAGAAAACCGGGTGAAATCCTATTGGAGGAATTTTTGGAATCACTATTGAAGACAGGAAAACTGCACAGTTCAAGATTTTACATCAAAAACTATTGTGAGAAATGCAGAGAAGTACAAAGAATAACTAAAATGCAATATGTTAATTGGTGAACATGTTATGGCAGAAGAAAGCAAAGTATAGTATTGCTTTTGGGTATCTTGGACTTCAGAATTTATCAGTAGAAGCAATGATAACAATATACATCATTATTAAGTGTGATACTTTGTGCTGGATGGAAAGTTTCTTGTCCAAAGGAGGTTTTCCCTCATCATTCCTCTGCATTATCAAAAACAAAGTAGAGGAAAAAATACAATCTGGTTTTTGGAATTCTTTCCAACCCCTTTATCAAAAATGGTCATGTGTTTTCTGTGTAATGAAGTAATCCAAATGTGTGCATATGTATACCAGTATGTCTTGAAAAATTAATAAGTCCTCAATTCAACATTGCTGCATTCCGTATATTTTGGGTAGTATCTCACTTATTTGGCAAGAGTAATAGCCGAGGAAATGTTTAGGCTAATTAGAAATGTCATTATTCAAAGTCAGGTTGACTAGGAAAATGTGTTGTACTGAATAGTGATGAAGTGCAGCAGGGTTCTACCCTAGTCATCCTATAGATTCAGCAGTAGCTGCATACTATAGGTTGCAAGGTATTATTTATAGTGAAGCACTGGCAGTGAAAGCTTTGCCCATACTTTTCATTTCAACAGTTCAAAGGTAGCAATGTAACATCTTTTCTGAAAGTTGCTTAGTCCCGGGTTACAACTCTTCGTACAGACACAAATTCAAATTCATATTCATTTTGTATACCATTCCATATCTTATTACCATTTTCAATTTTCTATATAACTTCTCATCTCTTTTAAATTTTCTTAGTTTTATTTTATTTATCTCATCTCAATTCAAATCATAATATTTATTAGTCTTTGTCTTTTCTGTTTCCAGCTATCCATTTATCTTTCTTCTTTAAACAAAACTTCTCCTGTACACTAATTGGAGTATGACACCTTTATCTCTTTCCCCTACATTTATAATACTTAATATAAAATACATAGCTTACATTGGGATTCTGTTTGGTACATTCTAAAATTATACAATATTATCAATGCCAATACAAATCTATTCGTTAATATTAATATTCATTTATATCTTAAACACTTAACACATTACTTTTCAATTAAATATCATACTTTTATGGGAACACCTATTTTCCATAGTTATTTCCCCACCCACATCACATATTTTAAATCATCATTTCATTAGAATGTTCCCCCTTCTCCTACTTCAAATCTCTCATTTAGTTCATTGCCTTCTTTTTCTTCACAAAAAATTTCACTGGGATAACACAATCTAATCATTAATATTAATATATATCTTAAACACTTTACCCATTTCAATTAAATATCATGCCTTTATGGGAACACTATGCTTTCCATAGTTATTTCCCCGCCCCACATCACATATTTTAAATCATTGTTTCGTTGAAATGTTCCCCCTTCTCCTACTCCAATTCTGCCATTTATTTCATTGCTTTCTTTTTCTTGACATAAATTTCACTAAGTTACACTAAATATTTTATCACATTTTAAATTACATATTGTTTCCAATTTTCTAAGATTATTTCTAAGTACAAACATAAAAATACAATCTTATGTACCTTTCCAGAATCCCTTTTTCAATAAAGTTTACCCATTATCTCTAAAAGACTTTCGTTTCTTTGCATCTTGCTCCCCACCATTGAGGCTTCTCATCCCTTCCTTTCTCCCTTGCTTATTCTTCTCCTTGCCCTCTTTACCCCCTTGTCTCCCCACCTCCCTTTTGTTCTTCTGCTTTCCTCCTTTCTGTTGTTTTCTAACATAGTATCCATTTTTCACCTTATTCTTCTCTTTTTTGGTTGTTTTTCCAGATCTTAAAGTCCCCTTTTCCTTTTCCTCTTTCTCCTTTCCTTCCCCAACTAAAGTCACTTGTTCATCAAAAATGGCTTCTTCTTTATCCCAGTCATCCAGTTGCGCAGTCAGCTTTTCATAAGTACAAACCGCCATTTCTAAAAATTGAAAAAGAGTGCCAAGAGAATCCTTCCCTTCTTGTTCTTTTTTATATTTTTGGCATTCAAGTTTCAATCCATCCACAAGTGATGCCATTATAGAGAGAAAAAGTTTTTCCAAACAACCACCCAAGGGCTTTTAATCAAAGATAGTTCTCAGAAGTTCCAAAATCACCAAGCAATCCAAATAAGCTGTTTCTTTTAAGTACTTTCTCCTTCTTAACTTTCTCTTTCTGGGGTTAGTATTTAGTCACAAAGTTCCATTTAAAATATGTCTTTTAGAAGTCTTATTAATGTTTAATAACTCTTTGAAATTCTAGGCAATCTTCTCCTTATTTTCAAATTCTGCTCCAATTTTTTTTTCCTCTCCCTTCCCACTCACAGCAAAAAAGGTTTTTTTTAAATGTTCAGAAATCCTTGTCCCTTCAGCATTTAATTACCTCCAATGCAGGTTTTCTGATTTCTCTTATAGTTCCATCCGCTGTCACGTTAGGAAGGAGAGTGAAAAGAAAGAAAGAAAAAACTTTCCCTTTTAGAATTCCATTCGCCGCTTGTAACTCTCTCTGGAAACAATTTATCTTTGGCAACTTTCAAATTCCAGGGTACTTTCTCTTACTTTATTCTGGTCAAAAACCACTTTCATGACTCTTCCAACTTTTTTCCTCCTGCACAATCTTGTCCAGTGCAGGTTTCTTTGTGGCGGCCATTACTGACCACTGCTCCTCTGCCTTGGGAAAAGGGAGTTTTGCCGGCTGGGGAGGGGGTCTGCGACACCCCCAAACCCCTATCCGGATCCCCCCTGTCTTCAGCTGCCTCTACAGGGCAGCTATATCCCCCAAATCCAAATGGATCAGGGGCACCTTGGCAGCGAGCGCAGCAGGGATCGCACGGTATCGCGAATCCCTGCCGCTGCCAAAGCCTTGCAAACACCTTGTATTATATTGTAACACTTGGTATTTTCAAAGAAGAAATATTTTGAATTGACTCTTTGAAATAAAATATATTTTATTGAACCATTGGTACTGCATTTAAATAGTCCTTTCATCAGTTTGATGAAAGGTACTATATTGCTTTTTCATTATGGCATATGAGTGTGACCACATTATCCAGTGTTCTATTTTTAGATATGTAGTTAATTCATGAAAAGCTATGAAGTCCATAGCTTTTAAAAGCTATGTTGCAACCCATATGTTTAATTGAAGAGTGAAAAATTATGTTTGATATGTGTGTGGGGGGGTGTCACAAGAATGGTATGACCTGCCCCCAGACCTCCCTCCCCCCCCAAAAAAAGAAGGTTTCCAGTTATATAAAGTTTGGCCAACTTTGCCCTACCTGATTCTTATTCTGATATCTGGTGATCCCACATTAGTGTAGCTTAGAACTATGTTTTTAGGATTTTGAGGTATGGAAATAATCTGCAGTCTATGATTTGAGAACATTAATGTCCTTTTGTGAAGGATAACCTCCCCTGCAACTCCCTCATTCACTTCCATAATGGTGAAAAAAAGCAGATTTCATTTTCTTAATTAATTATGGTATCAGGGAGGTGAAACTGTCAACATTTAGAGCACAATTCCACCAAGCGATTAACACAAACACAGTAACTTGTTTAAAAATTCACATGAAGGAAAGACAGACAAAGCGTACAAATATGCTTTGATAGATTAATTCTGAATCTGTTGACCTCCAGTTAGGTTGAGTGTACAACTCTTAGACTTTCCACATGATATTATGGCATTCTTATAATAGATATGAACTCTAGGAGTTTCAATCCATGTTATCCAGATTGTGTAAGTCTACAGATTCTTTAAACAGGACCTTCAGTTGCTTCATCTATTGCAGTCAAAAAGGGAAATAATTTCTTTGTTATCTGGGTGTTATAAAACTGCCTCTGAAGAGGAGTGTGTCCTTTTTAAAACATTTGTATACTATAAGGAAACTTGAATGCCTTGGTGATTGCCTTATTTTAAATGAGGGAATGTCAAAGATAATTCAGCATTGCAATTTGCGTTGCTCAAAATATAGAGCATCACTTTCCAAAGAAAATTATATGAAAAATAATGTCAATTATTTAAAATAACCTTCTAGAGTTTCATTTAGAACAAAATCTGAAAAGTAGATGATAGCTGTGTATGTAGAATGTTGTTCCAAAAAGTGGGAGAAAGCAGAAATGAATCAAACAATGTTCAAATGGCATTTGAGAATCAGAAGAGCCTGTTCAGCTTTAGTTTTGCTTTCTCCAGAGCTTCAAATGTACTCCAAACAGAGCAATATTTATAAGGGAAGAGGGTTGTTAAGCTCCTCCTTATTATTCCATTACTTTTTCATGCATTCGAGCACCCATAGCACATTTACAGCGATGCACAGAAGTATAAGATCTATAATTTAGGGCCCCTGAACACTTCTCAGTGATGTAGTCAAATGCAGATCCCTTTATAGCTGTACCATGGAGATCTTCAGTGCTGCATTATGCTTAGAGTTATGTGTAGCTAGATTATGTTTGCCAAGACTATGCTTTCAGCTTTGATGGAAGCTGAAGGGAAGATTGTGTCCATAAAGGCACTACTAAAATTGATATCACTTAATTGTGTCCAGCTTCAAGCAGTATGAAATAATTTATAACACTAATAAAGGTAGTAATACATTTATTCTCAATTATCTCTTTATTGTAAATAAATTCAGGGTTTTAAAAAATGTTAATAGAACAAAACCATTTACTTTATGGCAGCATGGTAAAATAAAGCTATTCCAAATTCCTGTTAACAACGTTAAACAAGCATTTTATTTTTCACTGAAAATCTTTTCAAGTTTGTTTGCTTTTGCTATGATATCAAGAAGAGAGCCATAGCTTTCACTCTTGCCAGCTTGAAAATCAGTTTGCTATACTTCAGAAATCATTCCAGTGGGAAGTACTATGTTGTCATAGACAGGCTACAGTAGTGCTAACATGCATAAAGGTTATGTCATCAAATATTAGCATTTTAAAACAGCAATTAGAGAAATTCATTTAAAAGAGGTGTGATACATTCTTTCACTAAGTGGGTGTGTTGAATTCCTTAAATGTGCCTAAAAGAGCCCTGTGCCTGTGATCTTCAAATGAGTTGGAACTCTAGTTTTCAACAGTATTTAATATCCCGCCTTTTCTTCAGGAGTGCAAGTTAAGATACAATACATAGTATTACCTTCTTCTAATTCCTCCTACAATCCCCTTAAGGTAAGTTGTGAAGGATTCAAAATTACCCAGTGAGATGGTGTGCCTGATCATTTACTGGAACCTGTATCTCTCCACTCCTAATCCAACACTTTAACCAGTATCTCACTTTGTCTCTAATATTCCATAAATGTAATCCTAACATATCAAGAGGGCACAAGGGCGGTGAAGTCTAAGACGAAAGGATAACATATCTGATGTAATTAGATACAAATAAAGTGAACTATTGAGACATCCTATCCAGCAATGTGTTCCTTTTTTCCATTGCATATTTGTATCCAACTAGTAATGTGTATTATTTTTATTTTTAGTTCCTGCTATGATAACCTCCTATCCAAATACCACCTTGGCAACACAGGGTCAAAAGAAAGAGATGAGTTGCACAGCTCATGGGGAAAAACCCATCATAGTCCGCTGGGAGAAAGAAGATAGGATAATTAATCCTGAAATGTCCCGCTATTTTGTTTCTACAAAAGAAGTGGGCGATGAAGTCATCTCTATTTTACAGGTGATAAAACCAAGTTGATATTTGCATTTACAATATGGGCAGTAATTTTGTTCAAAAATAAAAACAGGCTAGAACCTATGGAAATATTTGATTTTCTGCTGTGTTGTTCAGCCACAGAGCTTCACTATCAATTGCATAAAACAGGTTATGTTCATTGATATCTTTTGATAATATCCCCACACTACTTTTCAGTTTGGATTAGTTCCTAATTTTTCAGCAGATTTTCTAGATCTGATACTGTCCACATAGATTGGACTACAACTATCCCTAGTCAAGATGGAATCAAAGACTTTATTTGCCTAGAAAATTCAGAATCATGCCATCTGTTTTTTCAGGCATGTCTTACATATGTTCTTCATAAGGACACATGATTTTTTCCAGATTACCAGAGTAAGTGAAGAAGATTCTCTTCCACAGAGACCGTCTACTCCTATTTTTCTTCTCTTACATTTCCAACAAGCAAAAATTCCAATTCTGATTTCATCTCTCCTTAGATTAGAATTCACTATATATGTGTTAATATTTTTGGCTCAAAATGACACTATTAAAAATTCTGACATTGCTCTGGCTTTACACAAAGTAGACTTTGAATCTAAAACAGTGATGGAACACTCTGCTCAGTTGGAACAGCATTGCAACACTCCTAGTCAATTAACAACTCTGACAGAGTAGATATTTCAAGCCCAAATTGTTTTCAGCTTGAATCGTTTTGCACAACTCTATAGTTCATCAAATCTGAAGAAAAAATAATCTGATAACTTTCTTCCTCCCTACCATTCAGGATAGCACAATTAGACTATACTAGGAAGCAAAAGGTGCAGAGCAAATTGAAGTACTACCTAGGCAAGCTAGCAGTTGCTGTCAAAGATTTGTATATGGTACTCTTTATACATAAGATGGAAACGTAATCTAAGATTGTCACCATCTATTAGTTTTCATTTAGATATAATATATTGGTCTAAAATAATGTCTAGTATATTCATACACATGATCATATATAAATGCACACATATATATTGGGATAATTCTTTATTTGTGACACTTTGCAGGAATGAGAAATTCAACCAGCTGTTGAAAGCTTATAAAATTGCCTATAATTTGCATGTGTCATATGATTTATCAAGCCTTCATGTTTTAGCCTTGTATTAGTGGGGATGTGCAATGGAAGTGGATAAATCCTGAATTAATTTGGATGAATCCTAAGTAGTGGTTTGAAGCAGACTAACTCAGAATCTGAGCCCCATTGAAGCTTTGTTAGCAATTTGTGATACCACAAAAAACTCTTATGTATAAAAATTGTCAGTTTCTCCTTATTTAGACCTTTCTTCCATACATAAAATCTATTAACTGATTCAATCCTGAAGGATTGTAAACTATCTTTAAGACTGCAGAATTGTAGAATTTGCTTAAGATACACAAAGTGCAGTATGGGGAGAAAAAGGAAGGAAAAGTAGAATTAATGATTGGAGGAAGAATTATGATACACTGAAGTATTAAGATAGTTCAGTGCTCTTTTTGCTATCTCTGGAAAAAATGGATTCCTACCAGCCTAGCATCTGCAGCTATCCTCGGAGCTCTTTCAGACATTTTGCCTTAGCAAATCAGTCTTCTGCCCATATCCCCTACAAAGAATAAATCTAATCCTTCAAAAAGAAAGACTGCTATAAAACGTCTTCTGAATTTTTGTATATTTCTTAAGAAGGGTAACCTTTATATGTGTGCTAATAGAACAGATGTAATTTTTTTAGACACCCCTCCCATCCAAATGTAAATGCTTCTTATGCAGGCAAGAAACCGAGCCTAATCAAATTTTGTGCATGAATTTTGTGCACAAATTAAATTGTGCGTAAATTAAGTCTTATTCATCATCCAGAAAAAATATCTGCAGAATATACACAAACTTCTGATAGTAACTAAGGTAAAAACAAAACCCATTCTGGATTTAAAGAAACACTTTAGAGTTTCTCAAAGTAGACACAGCTACTCTTTTATAACCTTTCTGTAATATGCACCAACAATCTGTGGACAAACTGTAAATTTAAAATAGAAATTCACTGGAAAAGTATTGTTAGTCAAAAATCAGATTGAATGTATCCTTTCATGTTGTATTATTACTATAAAACAGAACTGACTTTTCTAACAAGAGAAGAACAAGAAATAATTATTTGGAATCATGTGACCTGATACTGTTTTACTCACCCTGCTTACCCTGGCAGCTAGGGAAATAACAGGTTCTGCAGATTTCTTGAATAGAATCTGGGAATTGTATCTCAGTCATTTTGGACTGTATAAAGGAAGAACAGGTCATATGTAAAATATAACCCATATAAACTATGTACATAAGGAAAATAATTTCAATTCCAGTAAGTTGTTATAGTTTGTTTAACTTCTTGGATATGGGACTTTGCATTGCAGCAATCCTAATGAAGCTGTAATGTTGTTTACTGACCATATAAACTTTTCTAACATTAGCAAATATTGCAGTGAAGACTAGCCTAAATTTAAATGTTTCCTATTGAATGTATTTTATTCTTTTCACTCGATAATATAGATTTTGCCAACAGTGCGAGAAGATTCTGGTTTCTTCTCCTGCCATGCCATCAATTCATATGGAGAGGATCGTGGAATAATTCAGCTCACTGTGCAAGGTAGGAAGAGGACAACATAAGGAAAAAAACACAGCTATTGTAGTACAGTAAGTGTACGTCATGCTCAGAAATCTGTTGGGGGGGAATTAGTCATAATTAAAGTATTTATTGGAAGCTTTAAGAGGTTCAGACTTACGACTGGAACTATTAAACCTGAATTGTAGAGCTACCCATGAAATACGTTGCTTATGGATGGAATTGACTTAAATCGTCAAATCTGATATAATAAGAAAGATTAGGAGGATTTAAACATAACCTGAACATAAAACATACTAAAAGTCCTTATTTATATTGGGGTTCCACCAACCTGGTATCCACATTTAAAGGAGCTCATCATCCATATGTCAGATTTTATGAATGAAAATTTTTCTTACAAGGGTACTATTCGTTCTTGCAACAAATTCATGAATTAAGTGCCCTATGAAGGTGATTCTAAATAAATGCTATACAGCAATTTCCCTACAGCTGGTCTTATAGTCGGATATCATATCTTACTATTTATAATTAAACCACAATCTGGATTACTATTCAATAATAAATACTGTTGACATAATGAGATTCAGGCTATATAATAAAGAATAAACTCAACAGAAGTCAGTAGGACTTTGTCTAATATTCATAGAAGTGTGCTGGTGACCTTAATTAGGTAATTTTAGGCTTGCAGTAACCTAAACAAAAACTGTCTGATTTCAGTTATGAAGAAGAAATAGTGCATTTTTTTTTAAAGACAGTATGCTTTAAATGAAATACATCAATATATATTCTGAATCCAAATAGTCAGTATGTATCTGAACCAGATTTCCCTAACTATACTTCTCACTAAGGAAAGAAACCATCATCCAACAGGAATTGGCAGGTTCTACAATAGCTTAGATGATATCTTATTAAATACCACATTGAGACAAAAATCAGGCACATGGCTCTAGATAGCGTACTTGCTCTCAATCTTACATAGAAGATCCTATATCCACTTAGGATTCACAGTAAACTGGGATTCTAATTCCCATTTACAATAAATATAATTGTTATTCCTGAAACAAAAGCTTAGGGGATTTTTTTGATTTAAACATTTCAGCTGAAACAACTATGCATTATGGAGAACCTGCTGGTTCTTCTTTATATTCTAGTACAGAATATTCACTGTTATATACTTCATTAGATATCTGTACATTTATAAATTAATTACACATAAAATGCAGACACATAAACCCACAATCACAATATTTGCTTATGCATCATATAATGTAGATCCATGATCCTAAGCCTCAGGCCCTGGACCGGTATCGATCCATGGCCTGTTAGGAGCCAAGCTGCACAAATGGTGGGTGAGCGAGTGAAGCTTCATCTGCTATCTGCACATGTGACACAAACACACACCCCAGTTCACAGAAGACAATTTTTTTCCAAAACTGGTCTCTAGTGCCAGAAAGGTTGGGGCCACTGGTGTAGATAATTTTAGTAAACAATTTTATTATTTTCATTTGTTTGCAAAACTTCTATACTACTTAATTTTGGTATAGTGTGATTAGCTGACACATTTTTAGTCCACTTTCTTCGAACATGTTTAAAAAATCTTACTCCTTACTCTCCCTTCCCCCTCCCCTTTCCCCCACTTCTATAAATTCTAAACACAAACTGAGAGGGCCATCCCAAGACGGTTGACCTTCTGAAGAGTGCACGATGGTAGCCCCTTTATATTCATGTACCATAGCCAGGTGGGTCATGGTTGAGTCTTTCTTCAGTGCTCACGTCATAAGAGTGTTTCTGCCATCTGGGAATGGCAGGATAGCTTAAGGTGACATAATAGATATCTGTAGATCCCCTCAGGCTGTCTTCTACCATCTTGCTTCTACCTGCCAGAATTTAATGCTTAAATGACTGTCTCTCCTTCCCAGCTGATAGTGTTGCACTAACACATGCATAATAAGAAATGTAGAAGTAGAGAGATTCAGTTTTAATAGCACTGCCATCTTAATTTACTTAAGTTTACAATACAGAAAATCAACATCATATGAATTTTGTAGGCAACAGCAGTTCTGGGGAGAGAGTTAGTTGAAATTTTAGTGTAACAACTTTAGACATATTAGATTTCTAAATAAGCTAATGAGAAAAATATATTTCTGAATTTATGGAAAGGGACAAATGAATATAAAATTCACTGACTGAAGAAAATAAGTTTTTGTGTAATTGTAAGTGGTGTAGCTGATTCTTTCTCTTAATTAAAGCAGAGTTTGTCTGTTTGTCCAGAACCTCCAGATCCTCCAGAAATAGAAATTCGAGAAGTGAGAGCACGTAGCATTGCCCTAAGATGGACCATGGGATTTGATGGAAATAGTCCAATCACAGGCTATGATATAGAATGCAAAAACAAGTCTGGTAAGATATTTTATGAAATCCATCCTACAGCTTTGCAACATTTCCTGCTTTTCTGTTAGGATGGATGGATAATGATTTGATGGTGATCTCTCTTTTGCTCCATGAGCTTGATCAAGGACTTTAATGAAATGTACCAAATATTCATATTTTTTTTTATTTATGTAATTTTTTATTTATATGTACTAGTTTTTTCTCAGCTATGAGGAGTATATTTTTATCTTAGCTGATAATCTCTGTAATACTAAAAATAAGTGTCTGAGTTTATTTATTTTGCTCTTCCTTCCCATAGATTTAACCTTTTATACAGATTGATTTCAATTACAGCTTGTTAAACAGATACATCAAAGTACATTTTCACAAGAAACTAAAATCTCTGACCATTTAGGTAGCCATTCTTTGGGAAAGGTATTGTTTTCCACTTAGTAGCGTGAAATTCAAAACCCAGTTTTGAAGTCTTATTTTTAATATCTCCAGATAACAGCATTCTCATTTCAAACAATTTCAAGCTTAATTTCTTACATTAAATTCTTGTACAGTGAGTTACATATGTTTATCAAGTAACACATATTAAAATTTATATAAAATAGTTGGTTTTTTATGGCCCTGGCCATATAAAATGTTGGTGTAGTATAAATGAAAAAGATCATCAGTATGATCCTTTTTCTTAATAAATTATGGCAAAAGGTGTTTAGAAGAGTTCTGATACAACTGAGCTGATGAAGTTATTGATGTAGAGTCCTTAATTATGCTTGGAAAGATGACTGGGCCAAGGGAAAGAGGTGTGCCATTTTGAGCCACAATCATGATGGCCTTCTCCAGTCTGGCATTTTCCTAATGCACTGCAATACCTCTTGCCAGATAAATTTAGAATTCTGAAAGTAACAACTGTAGAGAAGGTGCAGAGGTCAAGAAGACTGTCACATTTGTATTTGAGAAATATAAGACATATTTTTATTCCCAAGAGCACAGAAGCAACCTACTAGTTTTACAGAGGACAGAATGATTGAAAGGTTGGCAGAAATGGAAAACTATCAACTTACCTTTAAACATATTTTCCTCAATTTTCTCAAACGAATAAAAACAAAAACTTTTGGAGGGTTTTTCCTTTCAGATACAGATACAGTTAATCAGAGTTGGAAGGGACCTTGTAGGTCATCTAGTCCAAACCCCCACCCAAGTGGGAGACCCTACACCATTTCTGACAAATGGCAGTCCAATCTCTTCTTGAAGGTCTCAACTGATGGCGCTCCCACAACTTCCAAGGGCAAGCTGTTCCATTGGTTGATTGTTCTCACTGTCAGAAAGTTTCTCCTTGTTTCCAGGTTAAATCTCCTTGTTCAGTTTCCATCCATTATTCCTTGTCTGGCCTACAAGCGCTTTAGAAAATAGCTTGACCTCTTCCTCCATGTGGCAGCCCTTCAAATATTGGAAGACCGCTATCATGTCTCCCCTGGTCCTTCTCTTTACTAGACTAGCCAAGCCCAGTTCCTGCAATCGTTTGTTGTATGTTTTAGCCTCCAGTCCCCTAATCATCCTGGTTGCTCTTCTCTGTACTTTTTCTAGAGTCTCAACATCTTTTTATAATATGGTGACCAAAACTGGATGCAGTACTCTAGGTGTGGTCTTACTAAGGCTTTATAGAGTGGTATTAGTACTTCCCTTGATCTTGATTGTATCCCTCTGTTAATACAACTTAGGATTGCATTAGCTTTTTTGGCGGCTGCTGCATACTGCTGGCTCAAATTTAGCTGGTGATCCACTAAGACTCCAAGATTCCTCTCACAGTTACTGCTATTGAGACTGGTTTCACCCAGTCTATATGTGTACTTTTAGTTTTTCTTGCCTAAGTGTAGGACTTTACTTTTCTCTATATTGAATTTCATTTTATTATTCATTTTATTAATTCCTCCTTAATTTTAATTTTCTCTAAAGATAGTTAGAATGTTGTTGTTGTTGTTGTGGATGATGATGATGATGATGATGATAATGATAATGATCATTCAGTTAATTTAGAATGCAGCAGTGCAGATAATTATGGACGTATCTCAGTATGCCCATATAACATCAAACTCCATGAGCTGCGTTGGTTTCCAGTAGGCTTGCAGGTAAAATTCCAGGTTCTGGTTATCATCTTTATAGTCCTACATGACATAGGACCAGGTTACTTGACTTCTTTTTTCCAAGAATACCTGCCTGTCTCCCACACTTCCACAGATAGAGCCTGCTATAGGTTTGTTCTTTGAAATCTTGTTTTTTTAGGGGCTCTAGAAGGTGTGCCTTTTCTATGGTTGCCCCTGTTTCCTGGAACAATCTGCCTCCCAATATATGGCATGCTGTTCATCTTTAGGAAAGCCATTAAGACCTGGTTCTCCCCCCCTCCAGGCCTTAGGGATCAGTTTTGCTTATTCTACTCTATTGCTAGGTTGCCATGTTATATTTGTATTTTCTTAAAATCCTCCAGTGATATTTTTATAGGTAATTTTTTATTTATATGTAGTAGTTTTTTTCTCAACTATGACGAGTGTATTTTTATCTTATGAATTTATGTTTCACTGAGAACAAACTTAACATAACTTTTAATGTAACTAGACAACCCTTGATCCCTTGGGCCATCTTTTCAAAAGTCATTTCTTTATGATTCCTCAATGTCTTCAACAATGGGAGAACTTACAATGTATTGCCTTCACTGGAAAAGTTGAGATACATTTAGAGGTATATCTATCGTGAAAATAGCCCATGGTGAACTATATAAATAAAGCACAGTCAAACATCAGCACAGGATATGTTTTATAACATTTTGTGTTATGTCATAAACTGTTTTATGGTCATTGTAATCTTATAAAATCAAATTTGTCAAATTTCAATTTTGTGGGAGTCATGGGTACTGAATTCAGACACATTCTGTAAGTTAGCTGAGGTACCTTGACCCAAAAACCCATATCTTGCAATACATGATTTCACCCACTCAAAAATAAGACATTTCATAATGCATATAAAGGCTTTAGATGCTGAAATGCCTTACCAGGTGTGAAGGATTTTAGCACGGTTTGTGTGATCTCTAACCATTCATTGTGATCTGCTGTTAATTTTATATAGACAATAACTAGATTCTGCACATACCTATTGAAGAGCTGTCCATTCACTCTGGTCTAGATGCTATAGACTAAATCAATTAATCCTTCTTTATCACTGCAGTAGCAGTTAAGGGCAAATGCTATAAACATTCCTATAGCATCTTTTTGTGCAGGGGCTCATGAAAACAAGAGAAAATTTGACAGAAGATACAGATTAGGACAAGCTGCTGAACAAGTTACGTGTAAATATTACTATTCAGATTCTCTTGCTCTCATTTCTGTGCAGCTACTGATTCCTCAAGCAACTGTTCACAACCCTTTGGTGCTCAGTCTTCACATCTGCTAGATTCTATTCATTTAATGCTTACACTGAAGCAGAGAAAGAGATTTGTATGAACTTGAGAAAATAAAGATATATTCTTGGGGTTTCATTCTAGTGCTGCTATGAAGTTGATCAGTCTCTCTCTCTCTTCTTAGGCACTTTTTTGTCCTTTTCCTTCCCAATTATAGTGAGAAACAAGAATTTGATGCCATAGGTACCCAATTTTCCAGATTTTGTATGCCCTTCTTATCAAACAAAGTATTTTGGCACTTTGAATTCTAAGAGATAATGATTGCTCATAGAAAAGTGGTTTCACATTTTTTTTGTATTTATTACTGTTAATCCTCAGTATTGTCTAGAGATAGAGGAGCAGTTGAGACTCCGTCCTGACTGACAAGTTAACTATTGGTCATTAGCAGACACCTGCACTTCATTAACCCATCCCTTTCTGTTATTAGGGACAACTGTTGCAATCATTAGACAACTAACTAAAAAGTTGGAAGTCATCAAGCTGGTGTACTGCATGAACTTTATTCAAAATAATTTACACCAAAGACAACTATAATGCATTAAAAACAGAGTCTTCAACTAATATCTCTTCTAAACATTTTCTTTAATATCTTTCCTGTTTATTTTCTCTTAGCACTTTGAAGGAATAGGCATGCTAAAAAGGGTATGTGCATAAATATTGAACTGATCAAAATCTTATCTAACTAAGAGTAAATATAGCAAAATTTTACCAGTGTTATCGGTCCTTGAAATGGTTGACTTATTACATAGTTCAATATTTTAAACAAAGGAAGTCATAAATGGAAGAAAATTTATTATATTTCTCACAATTTCTTTAGACTCCTGGGATTCTGTCCAAAGAACCAAAGATGTTTCTCCACAGCTGAATCAAGCCACAATCATTGACCTACATGCTTCTTCTACCTACAACATCCGCATGTATGCAAAAAATCGGATTGGCAAAAGTGAAGCCAGCAATGAACTTACTATCACCACAGATGAAGCAGGTACTTTCTACATACTGTAGTTATTATTGAACTTAGGGTATTTTTAACATGCCAAATATGTCAAAGAATTCTATACATGATGCATTATAGCAGCAGTTAAACAGGGTTCCTCAACAGCCTGATATTGATACTTTTATATTTAAAATTTTGTCATTAGTCACTTAAACCCATGTGTAAACACGTGTTCATATTTAGTACTGGTTTAAATTTAAGCCAATTTGTAATCTTGGTCTCCAAATTGTGAATCTTTCTTTCAATGAACCATAGATGAAGAGATGACTATTAAATATAAAGTATATATTTGTGGGCATTTATGTTCTCTGTATCCCATGTTATCATAACAACATAAAAATCACATTGTGTCATTTGTGTATGACATGAAAATGAAGTCATTTAGGTAATGCTTTCATTATATAAATAACATAAATCACTACAGATGATGTAAAAAAAATAAGATGAAATTAATGTAAATTGAACTCTCTTAGCTGGACTGTTTTAGAGACAATATATCTACCATCTCAGGGATATATATACTTAAATGATGGTCTCATTCAATGAGGGTTTCATTGTATTATGTTTTAAAATTTTTACTGAAGGGGTAACTTTAATTATCATATAACAAAAGCAGGGATGGCACCTTAGAGGCAGAAATATATGGTAAGATTAAATCTGAGATTATTTTTGAGTTATTTCAATTTTTTTGATCTTAAATTACAAATGGGAGATTTTGGGGGGTGGGCTCAGTGAGTCAGCCAAAATGTGATTAGAATTTGAGGTTCAAATTCATGATTTGATTCACATTAGTGATTCAAAATTTGAAGACAACTTGATGTATACTGTTTTGAAAGCTAAATTAATAAAATATTTAATTTAAAGGCTAAGCTAAAAGGGTCAAAATGCTTGCACTGCTTTGTTTTTTGGCAGAATGGGACAAGAATAGCTGAGGGATAGATTCTTTAATAGAGATTAACCCTGCAAAACTTCACCTGGATTTCTTCAAAGGATTCAGTCTTCAAAGACAAGTTTTTTTAAAATATTCCCTTTCACTTTATTTAAAGACAAGCATAGCATGAATGAAGAAAGGTCAGCACAGCAACTTCCAAATTGTCCAAAAGAAAGTCAATAGAGAAATTCCATTAAAGGAATGTAAATGAGATACCATTTAAAAAATATAATGTTAACAAGCTTTTTAAAAACAAATTTAAGATTGCAGAGGCCACCACCATCTGACTGCTTGTTTTACTGAAATATAAGTTTGTTCACACGGTTTATTCAGAGTGATATTTTGGAGGGGAATATCCCAACAAACATTTTTAAAAAGTCTGAGAACTATGTATATCACCACTATTGTAATATAATACTTAGCAATTTAAAGAAAGTTTTGGATTACAGCCATCTAACAGCATATATGCTCTCTCAGATAAATTTACACAACAAAGATGGAGTACTTATTGCAAACAAACAGATACATAAATAATAGAAAGAAAATATTGGTGGTAGTGAGAAAAAGGGGAAATGGGAGAGGTTAAAAGAGCTAAAGATTGCTGCACAGCAGAACATAGCAATTAACAGAGATAATAACTACATGTCAGCCCAACAAGCTGAGATTTAGGGAACAATATGCATAAAAAGAAATAGATAAGAAAACAAGGCAAGAGGTATAACAAAGAGCAAATAATGTTTTAAAAAGTCTATCAAGATGGTTAGTCATATAAATTTGTTTAATAATTAATTAAATAAATAAATAAGAAAGCAGCAGAAAGACTCTTAATTTCTCTTTTCTCTCTTCTTCCAAATGAACCTGCCCAAACAAATTCACGAAAACAATAGAGCAGTGTTTCCACAAGCTTCCTGTCAGGAGGATTTGGAGAAAATATAGTGGCTGGGTATCATGTCAATATCAGAAAGCTTATACCGTTCCAAGCTTCTCCCATCCTACTGACCCCAGTTTGGTTTATGTCTGATGAAAACAAACCAAATATTGGAGACTTAGAAAAATCCATCACATCTCCAAGTTGCCATTGAATTACTCTGAATTAGATTAAATACTTAATTTCATTTGCTACCTTGGAATGATTCCGTTTGACATTGTAATTCTAAGATAAGATTTTGTAGAATCCATTTCAAACTGCACTTTGAACTTTCCCATGACCCCAACAGATGTTGCACTTTTTAAAAAAACGTGTATGCTCAGCCGTAAAGTTTAATACTGACATTTGTTTTTAAAATGTATGTCATTTACCATTGTTTTAAGAAACAATGATCGTAGTATGAAAACGGGTTGTGCAGCATTATTGTTTTACTGTATTTTAATAGAGTAAGATTCAAGTCAACCTTTATTGCATGTAAAAAAAGTCAAGCAGACGAGAAATGGAATTTTGTTCAATAACACTGCAAACTGCCTTGGACTGAGCTATTGTAGATCATTGATCTCTCTAGTGTTGAGATCAGCTTTAATATCAGGAATTTGGACCAGTAAATGAATTACTGTCATTTTTATTAGTTTGTCTCTCTCTACGCTCTGAGTGTGCATTGATTCCAGCTTACTGTTTCTTACCCAGTACTTCTAGTTTCTAAGAGTTCACGTTCCCCCAATTGTGGCACAGATATGCCCCATTTTTATGTCATGTCTTTATGACATTGCTTTCATATCATTGTTAACCTGCCACGGAGATAGCATAAAGATGCTTTTCGCTGTTTGAAATGAATGTTAATGAAACTAATGAAACCTTTGCTGTGGATGCAATCTAACATTCTTCATCAATGATGTGGTGATGACATACAGGTGAAACTCGAAAAATTAGAATATCGTGAAAAAGTTCGTTTATTTCAGTAATGCATCTTAAAAGGTGAACCTAATATATGAGATAGACTCATTACATGCAAAGCAAGAAAGTTCAAGCTGTGATTTGTCATAATTAAGATGATTATGGCTTACAGCTCATGAAAACCCCAAATCCACAATCTCAGAAAATAAGAATATTGTGAAAAGGTTCAATATTCTAGGCTCAAAGTGTCCCACTCCAATCAGCTAATTAAGCCATAACACCTGCAAAGGGTTCCTGAACCTTTAAATGGTCCCTCAGTCTAGTTTAGTAGGAATCACAATCATGGGAAAGACTGCTGTCCTGACAGTTGTGCAGAAAATCATCACTGACATCCTCCATAAGGAGGGAAAGCCTCAAAAGGTAATTGCAAAAGAAGTTGGATGTTCCCAAAGTGCTGTATCAAAGCACATTAATAGAAAGCTTTGTGGAAGGGAAAAGTGTGGAAGAAAAAGGTGCACAAGCAGCAGGGATGACCGCAGCCTGGAGAGGATTGTCAGGAAAAGCCATTCAAAAGTGTTGGGGACTTTCACAAGGAGTGGACTGAGGCTGGAGTCAGTGCATCAAGAGCCACCACACACAGATGGATCCTGGACAAGGGCTTCAAATGTCGTATTCCTCTTGTCAAGCTGCTCCTGAACAACAAACAATGTCAGAAGCGTTTTACCTGGGCTAAAGAAAAACAGAACTGGTCTGTTGCTCAGTAGTCCAAAGTCCTCTTTTCTGATGAGAGCAACTTTTGCATCTCATTTGGAAACCAAGGACCCAGAGTCTGGAGGAAGAATGGAGAGGCACACACTGCAAGATGCTTGAAGTCCAGTGTGAAGTTTCCACAGTCTGTGTTGATTTGGGGAGCCAAGTCATCTGCTGGTGTTGGTCCACTGTACTTCATTAAGTCCAGGGTCAATGCAGCCATCTATCAGGAGATTTTGGAGCACTTCATGCTTCCTTCCGCAGACGAGCTTTATGGGGATGCTGACTTCATTTTCCAGCAGGACTTGGCACCTGCCCACACTGCCAAAAGCACCAAAACCTGGTTCAATCACCATGGGATTACTGTGCTTGATTGGCCAACAAACTTACCTGACCTGAACCCCATAGAGAATCTTCCATAACACCTCAGCAGTGCCACAGGCTGATAGTTTCCATGCCATGCCACATTGAGGCAGTAATTGCTACAAAAGGGGCCCAAACCAAGTACTGAGTACATATGCATGCTTATACTTTTCAGAGGTCCGATATTGTTCTATGTACAATCCTTGTTTTATTGATTGCATGTAATACTCTAATTTTCTGAGATTGTGGATTTGGGGTTTTCATGGGCTGTAAGCCATAATCATTGCAATTATGACAAATCATGGCTTGAACTATCTTGCTTTGCATGTAATGAGTCTATCTCATATACTAGTTTCACCTTTTAAGTTGCATTACTGAAATAAATGAACTTTTGCACGATATTCTAATTTTTCAAGTTTCACCTGTAGTCAAAGATTTGGCTTTGCCTAGTTCCTCCTGGACAACGTAGACTGCTGTGCTATGTCCTTTAATGGCTGGGCTGCTGCCCATGGCCGTCTTAATTTGAGGCGCAGGAGAAGCTATACATCTGGCTTTTGCAGAAGCAGCCACCTGCATGGCGCTGATTGGCATTTTGAAAATCACCAATCAAGCATTGCCCAGCATCCTTATCTAAATGTACTTGGGACTCTTTTGAAAAAGAACTAGATGTATGTTTACAAACAGGGCTGTCTCTCTCTCTCTCTCTTGAGAGGGATAATATAAACTGAGAAAGTGAGCTGAGATATGCCATATTTGTTTTCTTGGCTCTGTGATCAATTAGGGCATTATAGGTTTTCTAGTTCTGCTGATATAGGGGATTGCCTGTCTGCGCTTTTTACTGAGTTTGTTACTTGGGGGCTGGCACCATTATACCTACTTCTGTGCCATTTCATCTACTGCAGCTGCCAGTCACGGCCACACACTGTCATTTCTTTGCAACACTAATTGAGGACAGATCTCACTCATTACCAGTCCCTCTTTTGTACTTCATCACATCCCTATATTCCGTAATCTGTGATTTATCAGCTGTGCTATTTTAAGATGTATTTTTACCAGCCACGTTTTGTGTTAATTCATCACAGCAGCCAGATGGAAACTTGAGGGGCTGGCTCTTACCCAAGAGGGAATTAGCCATCTGAAACAAGGCTTCTGGACAACAATCTGTCAGGGCAATAAGGGAGGAGAAATAAGGATGTTTCGCCTCAATGATTGTCATGGAGTTGGCCCAAGGATGGGCATCTATTAAGCAGATTCACTCTTAGTTCTTCTCCACCTGCTCTCTTGGCATCACTTCTATCGCTTGATTTCTGGAGTCTTCCAAAATCAAGGGGCTCTCTGAATATGGACCCAGAGAGAAAGAGGCTGCTCAGAACTCATTTCACCAAGACTTTGACCACCATCCAGTGTTATATATATTCAGTGAAATTCCTATGTCTGCCATATACCAACTAGATCAATAAGGTATTTGGGGCAGGCCAGAGGTTGTTAAAATTCTGCCCAGTTTGGCAAATTGGCTTTATCCCACCACTGGCTCGCCCACTCCTGCCCATTTTGGGGCCATTTATGGGCCATTTTCCAGGCTATTTTCTGGGCCATTTCTGGGCCATTTTGAGCTGTTTTTCAGGTGAAAAATGGCCTGGAAAACAAGCCAAAAAACAGTCCAAAAAGCAGCCCCAAAAACGGTCCAAAATGGCTGGAAATGGGCTGGAAAATGGCCCCAGCCATTTTGGGGGTGTTTTCGGGGCTGTTTTTGGACTATTTGCGGCCATTTTTCAGGTGAAAAGTGGTGTGAAAAAATGGGCTGAACATGGCTAAAAAATGGGCCAAAAACAGGCCAAGAAATGTCCCTAAAATGCCCCTAAAACAGCCAAAAATGGACCAAAAATGGGCCTGAAAACGGCCCAAGCACAGCTGAGACACAGGCTGAAAAAGGAAGGAAGGAAGGAAGGAAGGAAGGAAGGAAGGAAGGAAGGAAGGAAAAATCACTACTTACAATTACATATACACATATAACACAGAATGTTGAAATAAAATTGTCTGCATCATATCCTACTCATGTGCAAAGCAAACTTGTTGTGGCTCAGTATTTGGATTTATACATGATGGGACACTTTACAGAGCAAAAATTCAAAGTGTAGCTTATTCATCTTGGCCAGCAGCCTTGCCCCCAAACCTACTTGTTGTGTAGAATCACAAGGTGATTGCCCTGTCCCACTGCTTAGAAATAATTCATAATAATTCATAATTTTGCTTCCAAGGGATTACTCACTCAAAGCTTCATCAGCAGTTATCTAATAGTAAAAACCTTATCTTACAACTACTTGCACAATGAAGACACATTCACTCCTAAGAGTAGGCAGATGCTCTTTCATTACTAATGAACTTCATAATGTTACCTTGCCATCCCTGAAATGATATAAAGTCTATTTTCATTATTGAGATTTTTTTGATAGTTGAACACTTAAAAAGATGTTATGGACTTACTACCATGAAAGATGCCTTGAGGAACATTCCATTGTGATATTATCTGCACTGTGCCTCCAGCCATCTAAAGTGGTATCTTGAAGTAGTCATTAGCTGTTCCATGGTTTGTCCTCTTCTCTCAATACAAATCTCATGATGCTGTTGACAATGACAAAATCAGGGCATGGCATTTGCCCAGCTCCAGTGGGCTGTTCATTCTGTTGCAGGCATGGCTCTCTATATTTGGTCATTGGCCCTAGCCATCCACAGGGATTAATCCAGCTTTAGCTTAGTCTCTTTCAGTATTGCCTGCACAGAAGTATTGTCAATCCTTCTCCTTCTGCTATTTATGTATTACTTTTGGGGTGCATATTTATTTATTTATTTGATTTGTCAATTGCTTACAAGATAATAGGTATAAGTATATATATAGTTATGAATACATGAAATGGGTACATATAAGAAAAATAAAAAAAACACAATAGGACAGGGACGGTAGGCACATTGGTGTGCTTATGCACGCCCCCTACAGACCTCTTAGGAAAGGGGTGAGGTCAATAGTAGACAGTTTAAGGTTAAAGTTTTTGGGGTTTGGGGAAGAAACCACAGAGTCAGGTAGAGTATTCCAGACATTGACCACTCTGTTGCTGAAGTCATATTTCCTATGATCAGTTTGGTGCGGTTAACCTTGAGTTTGTATCTATTGTTTACTCTTCTGTTGTTATAGTTGAAGCTGAAGTATTCACTGACAGGTGAGTCATTGCAATGTATGATTTTATATACCATACTTAGATCAGACCGAAGACGGTGTAATTCACGGTTTTCTAGGTCTAGAATTTCAAGTCTGGTGGCATAAGGTATTCTACAACAAGTAGAGGCATGGAGAACTCTTCTTGTGAAATATTTCTGGACTTTCTCAACTGTGCTAATATCAGATACATAATGTGGGTTCCGGACTGATGAGCTGTTTTCAAGTATTGGTCTAGCAAACGTTTTGTATGCTCTAGTTAGTAGTGTGATATTACCAGAGAAAAAGCTACGTAGGATTAGGTTAACAACTCTTAATGCCTTTTTGGTTATGTAGTTACAGTGTGCTCTAGCACTTAGATCATTAGAGATGAGTATTCCAAGGTCCTTTACAGAGCTTGGATCATCAACAAGGTCTTGACTATTCCGCTTGTATTTTATTTTCTGATTTTTTTTTGCCAATACGTATAACAGAGCATTTATTTGTTGAGATTTGAAGTTGCCATTTGTTTCACCATTCTGATACATAGTCAAGATCTTTTTGAAGGGTAGTAGTATTGTCTGTGGTATTGAACAGCTTTACATCATCAGCGAAGAGAACGTAGTTGCTCTTAATATGATCACAGAGGTCATTTATATACAATTATGCTTTAATTGTAAATTGCTTCTGAGGAGTCAATGGGATTTATTGCTTCTGCCACCTCAGGTGTGAAATGTTGGCTGTTATGAACACACTGTATGTTATGACACACTTTTTAATAAGCTCAGCCTCCAATGTCTTACTTTCCTTGGTGATAGGAGTAGAATGCTTTGCTGGTCTCTCCCCATCCTTTCACTGTGGCGGGGTTAGTTAACCCTTTCATTTCTGGAGGTGTTGTGTATAGGCCCAAGGCCTGGGGAAAGGGAGAGTGGCTGGGAGGTGGGGCTGGATATGATGAGTGATGGTGAGTGGGCTACACCATCCAGTCACATGACCACCTGGCCATACCTACCCAGCCAGTCATTAGGGCAGAGAACCAGTTGTTACATTATTTGAATCCCACCACTGGGGCAGACCATTTGAAACTCTGGCTCTATTGAGTCAGTGCATGACTGTTAATCGCAACCAGACCAGAAGTGATCTGACCATGTCAACAGAAGAATATAATATTCTCTATGGACAAATCATTTAGCAAACTGCTCCAGGGGAAAGACCTAGATCTCATGACCACTTAAATGTGTCAGAGTTGAGATCACCTGGAACAAGCCAATGATTGCAGTGGAGACAGAATGTACTGAAGAAGACAACCACAACTATCACTCCAGGAAAAAAAAATGTGCCAGAAGCAATAAAGGCTCCTATAGAAACAAAATATCTTTGAGAAAAACTCAATGAAAAAGTTGACAAAAAGTTGACTACTGCTTTAATTTCCTGCTAGCTCATCAAGGAATACATTTCATACTCTTTATGACTTGTATATATTTAAAAATAAGATATAAGATACCTTTCAAGGAAGGTATAACATTCTGATAATACAGAACTGAATATGTATTGTTACTTTTAGTATCGCTTCATAATACAAGAATTACCTCAGTTTTAAAAAATTGTCATGTTGTGATACGTAATGAAAGGAATACAATATATTGTACCAATGATTTGTAGTGGAGAAAAAAGAAATCCATTCAATGGGGTTAAGCCATTGAAAAAAAAAACTGAGAGATTAAACAAAGAATTTTAAATATCAGAAGGCAGTGTGGCAGAATAGAAAGGTAAACATCACCTTCCATCCTGTCATGTGGGTTCCAGGTTGTATTTGTGGATGATAACCTGAGTGTGAGACATAAGTGCTTCCCATTATGGAAAGTTTTTACCTTGTCTCTCCTTAATATGCATATGCTTATCACATTCTGTATACTTTTTATTTGCTTAATTAACTAATCATACTTCCTATTTTTCATTTAACTGAAAATTAATATTCCAGAAGAATCCAATTATCTTAATTCAAAGATTAAGTTTCCCACTAATAAAGTACAACCTTTCCATGATGAATTAAAGGTCAGTTATATGGAATCACAATCAAACATATCAATTTATTCAGAGTAAGGCCACGAAAGGGGGTGAGGATCTAAGCATTTAGCTGAGTCACAATATTTGTTGCCTTGGTATCAGCTGGGAATATATGCAGAACACATGGAAGTATCACCATTTATCCTTGTTTATTCTAGTTCAGCACACTTACTGCAAGCATGTTAAATGGGTATAAATTCCCAAGCATCTAAAGAAGCCTGAGGCATAAAACATAATGAAGATTTTGCAAAACCAACATCATGAAATATGAAACAAAAAATAAAAAGGGGAGGGCAGTGGAGGGGCACTGCTGGCAGAGATATACTTCTATATCATATACCGTTGTGACTTCAAGCAACTGGTATATTTTATTTAAAGGTAGCACATAAAAGGAATTCTTGCAGCAAGAAGAGAATTATGTAATGTACACTATCCTTCCATTAATTTTTAGCCAAACGTGTTTTAGCTTCTGTATACTTTTCTAATAAATTGCGACAGCAGCAACTCCTGGAAGTTTTGGCATCTAACACAATAAAATAAATTTTTTGTTTTAATGTAAGAGACTTGCAGCAGAGTTACATTCTGCATACATGGATATACATAAACATTTTTTTAAAATTATTAGCTTGGAATATTCCTGTCAGAGTATATTCAATAAATTGGCAGAGACATGGTTAACAAAGTCAGCAAGTGAGTAAGCATGGCAACAGACCAGTGAATGGGTGTAGTTTGGCTCTGTGTGCTTTGCTGAGAATTGAAAGAAAAACTAACTTGATTGCTTGCTGAAACTGACTTCTGCTCTGAGCTGCTGCTGCTTGTGTTTTTGCTTTTGTTACATTGAAAGAATCTATAAATGGTATTGTAAACTTCACTCATGTTATTATGTTTATAAAGAAGTTAATGATCCAGCTGAATCAGTCATCTGTGTGTTTTCTGGATGTGAATTTATGCTGTAAACTCTAACAATTCTTACTTTTATACCTGGAATGTTTGTATATGTTCTAAGAAATTTGATTTTTTTTTTTTACTTTCTATTACTGGATGATGATTTTTAAATACAAGTGGAAATTCTTGCTGGAGTTTTGAGATCTGTATGTTTAAGCAAGTTTGAGGAAAAATATAGCCTTGTTTCACTATAGTCAAAAAGATTTAAAAAGCTTTTGCAAAGACTATTCCTGAGTAATGAGACAAAGTTTCCTTCATGAATTATGTTATGTTAACCAAACCTGAGTGATTTTTTTATTTTGAACAATTCTCCTGCAAGAATTTGCAAGAGTCCCTTTTTTCCAGGGTGGTTTTATTTGGGGGGGTTGGAGAGAAGAACATCAGAAACTTTCTATGAGAACCTGTTCTTGGAAGGTCACAAGAAACAGCCTGAAAGTAGACTGGATCTTGTCTACCCCTTCTACCCCTCTCTCCCCAAAATGGTTTTTCTTGCCACATGTGAGCAACAAAAAAACACACAAATGTTTTTGAACTTTGATTTCACTATAAATACATAACAGTCACTGGAATGCTTTCATGTTGATGATTTCATAGGTTTTCTATAATAAATCTCCCAGTGGTCAGATTCAAATAATTTAACAACTGGTTCTCTGCCCTAATGACCATTTTAAGCATAAAAAAAATGATATTAAATCTTATTTTGGGGGAATGTCTTACTTTACAGCAGGCAGCATGGGGGCAGGGGCTGCACATAATTCAGCGATTCCTTCGCTTCAGTTTCTGTATATTTGACTCATACCATGACCAGTACACTTATTGTCTGTGTTAAGGTTGTAGAGAATAGCAGACTTAACAGTATCAGAATGAGGATGGTATATATTTTATATAGTTTGTCCCAAGTTCAAGCATTAACATTTAACTCTTTGGGATGGTGCAGAGACACTGGGCTCTTGCTTATGGCTGAATTAAACTCCTATTCACTACTGCCTGAACTAACAGGAAAGTATCCCAACTTAACATTTATTAGTCCAGGGACAATTTATTCCACTATAGTAATGAAGGTGATGACCAACACTATTTTTACTAACTATTTTAGTATCAAATTAAGGAAACATTAGAGCAGAGGAAGCCATGTTAGCTCTAGTGTCCAAAAATGAGGAGTTTGGTAGCACCTTTTCCAATTAACAATTTTTATCAAAAGGCAGAAGCTTTTTGTGAGCTGTATTTCACTTCATCAGAAAAGCTTCTGCCTATTTTTTTAGAACATTAGTCAGAAAAGGGACCATGCAGCCAGATTCTTTCTGAAGTTAAGGAGAGCAGTTAATGTCTTTCCCCTGCCACCAAACAATCACCAATCCCTCTCTCTAAAATGGGGGTGAAAAAGGATGGGACTGATTGAATGGAAGGTTTAGGGATCTGTCAAGTTGCTTAACAAATGACAAACACTAAGGGAAAAGGGGGAGAACAGGGCAAAGCAGGAGGGGCTCCTCCCAATGCTCTTGCTAGGGCAACTCCTCCCTTGTGCCTTTTCTGGAAAAATAAATAGCCCAAGGAAACATGCGTGAAGAAAGTCATAAGACGAAGCTGGAGGAGCAATGGTATGCTGCAAGGGCATGGCTGGGAAAGCGACCAATAAACTTTCAGTTCTCTTGTCCAGGGGTACCCTGAAGAAGTAGCTGGGGCTATCAAAACAGGAATGAAATAACCAAACTTATGCTGATCCTCCCATGGTGCATTGCACAAAAGCCCCAAGGGAACTGGACCTGAGAGCATCAACCAGTCGGGGCAACAGTGTAGTGTTGAAAAATTAATAAAAGTAGTAATAAAATCAGTAAAAGCCTGACTCTGAGAAACTCATTATCACCTGAAGCATAAAAAAAACCCTATAATTCACTTAGTGATGGCCAAATCAGAAACATATAGCTGGCAGACCCCGACTTTCCTTCCCAATATAAATTGACCTTTTGTGTAGCACAAGATTCAAACAGTCTTTCAAACAAATATCAAACTGGTGTTGAACTAACACATTCAATGCTCTTTTTCATGACCAGAAAACCTACATTTAAAAGAAGCTTGTCAAGGGGTACAGAAAGCACCAGGGAGGTTTCCATCCAGAGACACCTCTGGAAAAGCCAACTGTTGTCTCCTGTCTGCCCCTCCAGCCAAAAGGACCTTGGAAGGAATGCATCTAAGGAAGGGCGGGGGGGAGAGATCAGTTTGAGAAACTAACAGGGGCTGCCAGATTCCCCCCCCCCGCCCCACATTGACTATGTCACAAACACAGTGTCAATTCATAAAACATTTCGTATACACATTTTATGGTTGACAACAGAAAGAAGGGAATCCTGACACACTTACGATGAAGAAAGTAATGAGACAGTGGGAAATAATGGATATCGGAGGATACCTTTATCACAAAGCTATCAAAATTCTCCAAAGAAAGGAGGAGAAAGCAGAGGAGAAATGGCCAAATTTTATTCCAGGATCTACATTCAGGGCTGCTTTGCAAGGAAAAAAGGGATCCTGACCCACAGAAGGAAGGAGGGATATTCCTACACAATCAGTGTAGGGGTTGTGCATAAGCGCACCAATGTGCCTACCATCCCTGTCCTATTGTTTCTTTTATTTTTCTTATATGTACCCATTTCATGAATTCATAACTATGTACATACTTATACCTATTATCTTGTAAGCAATTGATAAATCAAAATAAATAAAAAATAAAAATCAGGGTTGAGGGGCGGGAAATCTGAAGGGGCTGATTTGTCCAGACGTTCTGAGCAAGAGAGACACATGTTTGAAGGAAGGAAATCATGTTTTGCTTTGGTGAAGCAAAGCTGCGCCTCTCCCAAAAGAGCCAAGCGGAGGATTCCCCAGTGAAGGGAGGGGAGCTTGGGAGAGGATCTGGCAGGATTAGATCCCTGTACATTCTCTTTGCCTCTTCCTGGTTTAACTGAGGGATTTCCATAGCTTCCCTTTGGATTGCAGGGTTTCTGTGACCCCCCAAGTCTTCCCTGGCTATGGGGTGAGCTTCCCATCCTTGCATCCAGCATAGCACCTCTTCCTATGGCAGAAATCTTCTCTGTGAAATGAAATGTGTGTGTCCCAGCCAGATGCTTCCAGCCGCAGAGGAGGAATCTTCATCTGTCAAATGAAATGTGTGCATCTGTGTGTGTGGCTGTGTGGGTGTAGATGCTTCCAGCCCCAGAAGAGGAATCGGCGGTTCTGAATTGGGAAGAGGAAGCATTGATCTTGGACTTTGGAGGTGGGAAGGGCCAGAACCAGAGGCAGCACCAATGGGAATTCCTGCTGCTTGAGCATCATCTGTCTCTGGGCAGAGTTCTTTGGGACTTCACCTGAAGGAGGGAGTTCATCGCAGAGAGCGAAGCAGAAAAATTGGGGGGGGGGATCTTTTCGGTATTGGGAGGAAACTGTAGCTCAAGGGGGGGGGTTCGTGGCAGCCCTAGATGGGACCCTCCACTTTCTTAGTTCTCTTCACAATTCTCAGATACGGATCCTGCTTCCCCCCTTCTTATCCCCCCCCATTGACATCCACAACAGCGATCCGTAAACTGAAAACTGAGCTGTTATTTGCAGTGGGTCAGAAAACCCCACAGCGCTGTGGGTACAACCAGCCCCCGGCAGCCCCTTTGCCTGAAGGGATCAAAGGCAGAAGGTTCCAAGTGGGAAAGGGAGGGCAGTGACCCCAATGGTTGGGGGAGGGGCATTCCCAAAAAGTGTGTGTGTGTGTGTGTGTGTGAAGGTGCCCAAGGACTCCCCAGCCAGCCTGCTCAAAGGCCCCCCAAGTCCTCACTGGCTGTGGGGCTGCACCTCCCCTTCAGTATCCACTACAGTCGCACTCCATGACGGATCAGGGGGGAAGGAAGTCCACATTCCCCTCCAGAGCTGGCATGAACCCACCCTTGATCTGCACACACCCCCAAGACTGAAAATATTCCCCCTCCCCATACTTTCTATGCTCCTCTCTGAGTGCCAAACTCCTCCTTCATCATGTGAAGTCAAGGGAGACTCTGCCCAGAGATAGATGACTCTGCAGAAGAATTCTCATTGGTCCTCCTCCTTTCTGGACATTCCCAATTCTGAAGTTCTGTGAAGCCCCATTCTGGGCTCGGCAGTGCCTTTCTGCGATCCCTTAGCTTTGTGGAGAGAGGGAACCGGGGGAGATTTGATTGCCTGAGCCAAAGTGGTCCACAGGATCCTTAGACAGGTCATTTTCTCAGCAGGGGAAACCCTCAGGAGGGGAAGGGTGAGGGGGCCAGGCAAGGGAGGTCAGGAGGCGGGGCCAAACCAAGGCAATTCAGCTGGTTCTTCAAACTGCTCATATAATTAACAACCAGTCCTAGCGAACCGGAGAGAACCGGCTGAATAACTTGTGTCCTTAGAAGTCTACTGTATTTATGTCAGTTTCTTGCTTAGTTGGTCAAGAGAAGTTTAACAGTTTTTTTCAGGTACTTCTGTAAATTATCTTGGAATCCAAGCATTTTCATTTCCAAGTCAGCATCTCTCCCCTCCACACTCCATGGGGAATACCAGAAGTATGGATTTCAGCTCCCAGGTTTTTTAACAATTGGTCCACATATCTAGAGGGTTCAGATTAATCTCTTAGCTGGTTCCTTGCAAATTTACAATCCTATAACCACTCTTTTTTAGGGGGGGGGGGGGTAACACAGTAACCAGGGGGAACAATTTCTCAGGTAAATATAGAGCAGTTTGATGTATATGACCAGGTTTATTTGAATTACTGCCTGGTTGGGTTTCTTTCCAGGAATGGGAAACTTTAAACATTGTAAAGAAATGCTTTTCAAATATTGCATATTAGATTCAAAGGTACTAATGGCAGATTATCTTTTTATGTAGTTCTACTTTGATGGCTAAATATTGTGGAATCATTATTACAGAGTGAAGTAGGAAACTAAAAGCTACTTGTAACTGGATAGGCAAATGACAATGTTTCACAGTTAAATACAAGATTTAAAAGATTTAACAGATAATCAGAATTGGAAGGGACCTTATAGGTCATCTAGTCCAACCCCCCACCCAAGCGGGAGACCCTATACCATTTCTGACAAATGGCAGTCCAATCTCTTCTTGAAGGTCTCAAGTGATGACGCTCCCACAACTTCTGAGGGCAAGTTGTTCCATTGGTTCATTGTTCTCACTGCCAGAAAGTTTCTCCTTATTTCCTGGTTAAATCTCTCCTTGTTCAGTTTTCAGCTATTATTCCTTGTCTGGCCTACAGGAGCTTTAGAAAATAGCTTGACCCCTTCCTCCATGTGGCAGCCCCTCAAATATTGGAAGAATGCTATCATATCTTCCCTGGTCCTTCTCTTCACTAGACTAGCCATGCCCAGTTCCTGTCACTGTTCTTCATGTGTTTTAGTCTCCAGTCCCCTAATCGTTCTGGTTGCTCTTCTCTGTACTTTTTCTAAAGTCTCAACATTTTTTTTATAATGTGGTGACCAAAACTGGATGCAGTACTCTAGGTGTGGTCTTACTAAGGCTTTATAGAGTAGTATTAGTACCTCACTTGATCTCGATTGTATCCCTCCTTTAATGCAACTTTGGATTGCATTAGCTTTTTGGGCTGCTGCTGCACACTGCTGGCTCATATTTAGCTGGTTATCCACTAAGTATTACTAAATCTTACCTCCCTTACTGTAGATTCTGTAGGGGTTACATATTGTTAATAACTCTGGTATAACCAGAATAATTGATTTTCATGAAATAGTTTTTCTGTGCCTTCACAGGGCCGTGCATGTAGATCATAGATCTCTCTCTAATGTTGAGATCAAAATTAATATCAGGAATTTGGACCAGGAAATGAACTGCAGCCATTTTTATTAGTTTGTCTCTCTGTGCCCTCTGAGTGTGCATGTGATGACCCAGGGTGGGATACAAAAGCAACAAAGTCACAAAAACAAGTGAAGTCCCCTTAATTCCTTCAACTTGGCTTCAAAGGTCCAAATATCATTAACTGGGGAAAAATTTCCCCCCAAACAGTTGCAAAAAGGAAGAACTTCCATTCAAACTCAAAATATATATAAATTATAAATAGAAAAAAACAACACAAACCACACTGAAGCAATTAAGGAGACCAGGCAGGATAAGGGCTTAAAGACTTCCACAGATATCGAAATACACACACTGGGAAGGACGCCAGAACTCAGATGAGAACGGACAGACTAAAAATATTTTCACGCTTTGCTTCCAGCACTGGCCCATGCGTAGTTTGTCCTTTTAAACAGTCCTCACAGCTGCAGCCCATGAAGGGGATCAAAGCCTTCCTCAGCCGTAGACCACACCATTCATGTTTCTCTCTTATTCACTCCTCCCTGCATGCCCTAGGATGAAGAGGGGATGGGACTGCGTCTTCCTCTGAATGCCCAGCTGGCTTGTGCCCTTCCCCAGTTTCCTCTACGACCTCCAGAGCCACACTCCCACTCCCTGTCGGCTGTTCCGCCTCTCCGTCAGAGTCAGATTCTAACAGGGGCAGGACAGTGCATTAATTCCAGTTTACTATTTCTTACCCGTTATGTCTGGTTTCTAAGAGTTCGTGTTCACCAAACATGATGTGCTCCATTTTTTATGACATGTCCTCATGACATTTCTTTCCTATCACCCTCAACCTGCCATGGAGACAGCATAAAGATGCTTTTTGCTGTTTGAAACTGATGTTATTCCTCTTTCCCCAATGAAACTGTGGTTGCAATCTAACATTCTTCATCAATGATGTGGTTGATGACATAGTCAGAGATTTGGCTTTGCTTAGTTCCTCCTCAGCACTGTAGGCTGTTGTGACATGTCATTTAATGGCTAAAGGTAAATATAGTGATAACATCCTTAAATGGAAAACCTCCAACATTCCACATTTCAGACAGGAGGCTGCAGAAATGACAACGTGGATGGTTGGATCAGGATGGAATTTATTTATTTATTTATTTATTTATTTATTTATATTTGTCAATCGCTTACAAGATAATAGGTATAAGTATATACATAGTTATGAATACATGAAATGGGTACATATAAGAAAAATAAAAAGAAACAATGGGACAGGGACGGTAGGCACATTGGTGCGCTTATGCACGCCCCCTACAGACCTCTTAGGAAAGGGGTGAGGTCAATAGTAGACAGTTTAAGGTTAAAGTTTTTGGGGTTTTAATTGAGTCCTGTGTTTTGCTACCATTTTGTTGTTCTGCACAGCAACAGATGTGCAACTGCTCTTTGCTATATATCAGTATTATAGAAATGGAGAATGTTTAGTAATACAGCATGTTGTTTTATGGGGCACCAGAAAATACTAAGTGTTTTAATTCTTATATCTGTTTTTTTACCAGCTCCAGATGGACCACCTCAAGATGTTCAGCTTGAGCCCATATCTTCACAAAGCATTAGGGTAACCTGGAAGGTAAATATACACATGCATTTAATTAAAAAAATATGTCTTCAAGCTTTACTGAGGGCCCATAACGCTCTAAGTTAAAAGTTGCACAGTTTGATGGATTTATACACACAATATTTATGGCTAAATTTTCAAAAACTACCTGCAACTTAATGTAATGCATGCTAAAGTAAATTTACATGCAATTATATATTCCTTTGCTTGTGCTGTTTTGAATATCTTATAATCAGAAATACAACCACAATATATAAAATAAATGGAAGTTTAGATTAATTCTCAATTACTTCCATAACATGATAGTGTTTTTAGAGAAACGTTGCTGGAACTTTTTCATTATAATGCCAATATACTGTACATGAACCAAAATGTTTATATTTGTTTATATTGAATGCATTTAATAGATTTGTGAGGAAGTTTTAAATAAATAATTGAAAAGCACTAAAATTCTTTTAGATATTTTTTAGTGCATCATAGTTTCTATATTTTGAACACACTAAAGTGGTTTTTGTCTTTCCATTCTTTGCTCTTTTGTAGAAATAGATAAACTTGGATAATGGAAAAACACAACTATTGGAAATTAGTAGAGAGGTTAATTTTTCTTATTAGTCTGAACAGTTGAAAATCCCACCATTTGGATAAAAATGAATATATTAGGAAGAAAGAGGAATTAGTAGAATTATACAAAACATTTCAGATTTGAAACAGGTTGTCCCCTTTTTATCAAAAGAGTTTGATTACTACCCAGCTATTCCACTGATTTTCACACTTATCCATGTTAACACTTTATGTTAAACAGTTCTTTCAAACTAAAGCAGAATGTTTGGAATTTGAAATGTTTCACATTCATAATATTTTACATAATGCTAAAGAATAGCAACTGACCCAGAGTAGTAATATATATGTATTGAGGTTTTTCTTGTAGGCAGCTGATATGCCATATGCCTTTTTCTGCCAATATTCATGAAGACAAGGTTATGATAAGGTATCCTCAAAGATGAACTTTATTCCCGGTGAATTCATGGATGTATCCATGTAGTTTTCCTGGCATTAATATTGAAAGGATTACAATTACCATCTTCTGGGATTTTTTTTTTTTTTCAAATTTAACAGCACTCCTGGGCTTCCCTTATTATCTCACATCCAAACGCTAATCAGATCCAACCCTCCATAGCTTTTTAAAATCAGCTATTGTCAGCTGGGCTTTGTCAACTAATCTAGAAAAAAGCCTTTAAGGTGTACAGTATACTTATTCTTGAACAAACTGCAACAATGCAAGACAGTGACGATAATCAGTGGACAAGAAATGAAAAAGAGGAATCTGGTATGTTTAGTTCATAGAGAAGATGCTTGTAGAGAGAATATTACAGCAGTCTTCAACAATCTAAAGGGATGGTACAGAAAAGGTGCCATGATCTGTTCTCTACCATCACACATACTAAGTACAGAATTATTTATTGGAAACAAAATTTTGGATGAATAGCAGGGATATTTTGCTAATGGTAGCAATAATATGACAGTGGAATCAATTATCAAAGGGAAATAAGAGAATTCCCAGTAGCTGAATGTGTTGAAAGGGAGTCTGGGCAGTCACTAGTTAGGAATAATTTAAACTGGATTCATACAGTGAGCAAGAGGATTGTGTGTCTCAGTGCTATAACTGCTTCCTTCCTATTCTATTATTTTGCAGATTACCATGATCTTTTTTCCCACCAAATAAGAATCCAAGATTATTTTTTTTTATCAGTGTATATGGGTAGAAATGAGCAGCTCAGTAGATAGGAAGATGTTCAGTATTTAAAATGTGATGCCCTACTTCAATGATACAATCTATCTATTCAAGTATATTGGATTCAAGAGTACCATAGCCCATGGTATAGTCTTTAACCAAGCTTATTTTCTAACAGAAAGGGTATTGGATTAAATTAAAAGCTGCATGTAAAAACACCTGAACAGCTCTGGTTAAGACTTTAAAACATGATCCTGTCAGTATTTGTAATACGTTGTAGAATCGGGCAGTTACTTAAGACTCTTAACATTGTCCTCCTGTCATGATACACCAATAAAAATGGGAAAACTGGTATAATTGCAATGTTCTTTTTTTAAAAAAAATCCCACAATTAATAAAGAACCCACTGATAAATATATTGGGATCGTCCCACTGTTGTCCTGAGGGAATCTGTTCAGATTACCACATCCATAAGTAAATGTAACTGAAAAATTATACAGTACCATTATAAAAAACATAACATGCTTTTGTAATACTTTTTGTGCCTATGAAAAATAAGAATAGAAACAGAAGAGGTTACCTGAAAAGAATCTAAGACAACAAAATTCATGTGGAAAGCTAAGTTATTGTGTTTGTCTAAGATCTCAAATTTCTGTCATCATTTGGGGAGAAAGGTCACTATAATTATTGGCAATTTATAAGAAAATAGGCAGTAGATTTTCATAATATTTAGCTTCTGCTTTGCTATCCACGACATTTTAAGGCATGAGATTGAATACTAAAATTCTGTAGTTGTATCCGCAATACCTCATGCAACCGTTACTGTTCCAAGTCAGGTCATTCACATGAAGAGCTCACATAGCTAAACACCTGTGTTGTTGATCATGCCTAAGCAGCATCGGACCTGGTCAGTAGGTGGAATGGAGATCACAGTGATATCCTAAAACATATAGTATACAGCGCATAGCTGGTCCAGGAAGTTGAAAATCATCCTGGAAAAAAAATAATGGCAGTCACTTCCAAACTGTTGCCAAGAAAACAACATAGATATATCCAAATAATCCACATATGTCATGTTTGATCCAAAGGAATTTAAATTAAAATGTAATCTAAATATTTTGGTTAATTTTATAAATGTTTGTGGATTTATTTATTGATAAATGTTTTAAAGGAATGTAAAATCTTTTATAATATTCATAGTAATAGCAATTGTTTTGAAATTAGAAAATGTAACTCCGCTCTCATTTCCTTTTTGGTAAAAAGTATACTTGATTCAGGGAAAATATTTATTATTTTTATCATCATCAGAAAATTTCCCTGAAATTAGAATCTACATTAGAAAAATAGAATTAATATTTTCACAAATAAGAGGGAAATGGCTGATAATTAAGATCAGGGAAAACTACTGTTAACATAAGAGAGCTGAGTGCTCTAATTCAGAGACAGAAGGATTTCTGTCTATAAAAGACAGTTAACCATAAAACTTATGTTTGGACATTTACAGTCTGAGGCTCAAGAATAGATTTTTGCAAGCATAATTGATAATTACAGCTTTAAAGAAAGTTTCACTGTAGTTATAAAAGGGAAAAATATTTCTATATTGCAATATGTCTTCAGAAATGTTGCTATTACATTTTTAATTCAACTTATATTTAACTTTATCATAAACTTGGAGCTCAGCCCAATCTGCTTTAGACTTTGGGAGAGGAAATTTTTCTCAGCATTTAATTTATTATGGTAATGTCTTATTATGTTGAAAGTGTATACAACATCTGACTTCTTTAGGCGCCAAAGAAGCATTTGCAAAATGGAGTTATTCGTGGTTATCAGATTGGTTACCGGGAATACAGCGCAGGAGGCAATTTCCAGTTCAACATCATCAGTATTGATACGACTGGAGACAGTGAAATTTATACGTTAGATAACCTTAAAAAATTCACACAATATGGCATGGTTGTGCAAGCATGTAATCGAGCTGGAATAGGACCATCTTCTCAAGAAATTATCACTACTACTCTTGAGGATGGTAGGTACTAAACTTGAAAGCACTGTTTTCATCATATTGAGGATGCATAGAATTTATATGTTTATATTTTTAGAAAGTAGGATTATACTTCAGTGTATATGCTATAATCTGGCAGCAGTTATTGGGCAATCTGTTAATGGGAATCATTTTGAGTAGTTAGATCTCTATTCCCCACTTTTGGGATCCTATTTCTCTTTCTTCCCAACTTGCTCCTTAGGGATAATTTGTTCTTGAATATCTATGAAGAAACAGTAGTTTTTAAGTATACATTTTATTGAATGCAGTATCAGATGTTGTGGTCCTAATTATACTGTACTCCTTGAATGGATACTTGAATTTGAAGCGCTGGTTTTTTTTTATTTCCTCCTTTCCATGTGGGAAATAGAAGGAATCTGAGCATAATCAATATCCTGTTATTACTATACAAAGAATCCTGGGAATTTCTGAATTTTACAAGATGCCCATCAAGCTGAAATCAGAAATGAATGGCTCATTTTGTATGAATTTAAAGAGTTTTGTGGAATATACAGTGTTCTCATTCATGGTCCCCCAAGTCAGACTGCAAGAGAGGAAAAGGAGGAACAATGGCTAATCTATCTTGTCTTATCATGATCCTGAGTTAGATTTCCTGGCCATAGAAGAAAATTTATGTAGCTCACATCCTACCTCTGCAGAATAAAGACAGGGTGTGTGTGTGTGTGTGTGTGTGTGTGTATTAAAAAGTGTTAGCACAAAGGAACAAAGTAGAGAATGTATTTATAGTTCCTCCACCTACTATATTTAATATTTGTGAAGGAGGGGAATAATGTACATACTCTGGAATTTCCAGTATCTTGCCTTGCTGAGGTATAAGGCAAAGCAAGAAAAGGTGCATTAGCTTTTAATAAGAACTCTCTTAAGAAAGACAAAAAGTATGTTGTACCTCCGCTTTCTCTGATTGAGAATTATGGAAGAGGAACTCAACTGAAAAACACTGTTTGAAAAAGGCATTTATGAATATGTGTTCTAAGACTTATTGAGATCTAGTTGTTCAGAGCTGCAGAAGGGAGCCCTCTTGTGGCTATATTCCATCAACAAAGAAAAGTGTGAAAAAGAATGTATTATTATTAGATTCTTGTGAGGGACATTCTCAAAGGTTTATGTGATTAGTGCACTCTTAAAATAATTACCAAGAAATATCATCTGAAATAAAATTCTTATATTCTTATAGAGGCACAGGTGAGTGTGTGAATAATGTTTATATTTGATGTTATTTAAATATCTTTAACGAGTGCACCATTTTCAAATTGTCTACCTATTTGCAAGTCAATCTAATACGGTTAAGAGAGATTCTTGATGGTCTGTCTATCACTACTATTTAGAGTTCAGCAACTTGTCAAACAGATTATTTTAGATTGCAAAGATTTACAGGCCTTGGCTTTGTTCCAGCTGAGATATTACGTGTGTGTGTGTCTGTGTGTCTGTGTGTCTCTGTGTGTGTGTACATACATATATGTAGCAGGGATTCCCTATTGTTGACTCTGAAAAAAGAGAAAAAACACACTATGAATTTTATTCATAGCTTTTGGTGATGAAAGTCCTAAGCTTTTGTTTTTGATAGCTTTGAGCTCTTTTTGTTTGCTGTTATAGAAAATTGTATAGTTTATTTTAATAGTTAATACATTGGTGATATTTTATTTTCTTGGTCTTGATCAATTTGAAGTAGTTATTGAAATATTATTTAAACATTAAAGAACACTAGTTGGGGAATCTGGCTTTCCAAAATTATCCACTCTGTATGTAGAAAAACAAAATGTCAACAAGAAAATAGCATCTCTTAGTGATTGCATATTAGAAGGTTATCTATAATTTGAGTTATGCTTCTGAACATAACTGTATTAACTTCCTTCTCTGATATTTTATTTTATTTTTGTATACATGTTTCTATCCTACCCTAATTCATGGCATTTAAGGTAACAAGAGTTACAGAGTGCGCCATTTTCAAATTGTCTACATTATGTTACAAGAACATTCTAAAAATAATCTTATCATTCTCCTGAAAGGCTTATTGAAGAAATGTCAAAGTTAATTTGTGCATACTATTTTTATAGCATTCATAGTCAAAACCTATTACTGTCAAATTTCAGTTCCTAGTTCTCCTCCGGAGAATGTTCAAGCCATTGCTACATCACCAGAAACCATCTCTATCACCTGGTCCACACTGGCAAAGGATGCCCTCAATGGAATTCTACAGGGATTTAGGGTCATATACTGGGCTAATCTTCTGGATGGAGGTAAGTATTCTTTCTCCTCAAAATCAGTACTTTTCTGGGTTGCATGTCATGCTTTCTTCGCTTTTCTATGACAGAGTCAGCTTGTCCTTTGTTTCTGTTAATCATTGAATCTTTTAGGAATTGAAAATTATTTCATATATTGTATTATTCAATTGACGCTATAATGTGCACTCTCACTTCCAAACAAAGATAGATAGATAGATAGATAGATAGATAGATAGATAGATAGATAGATAGATAGATAGATATTTTTGTGTAGCACTTTCCCTTTGCAGGGATGTGCTTCTATGGATTGGCAAAATGCCAGTGTTAAAAATCCTGATACAGCTATATTGTATACATACAATTATATCTAGATTGCATTTTTGCAGTATTTAAATTTGCCTAGGTACATAGAGACTGATAATTTCAAAATGGAGAACAGAATAATTAAGAACTCTTAACATACAGTTCCATTTCTGCACATTCTGAAATTTGGGGGGAAATTCAAATGAGTAGAGTACCAGAAACATCTCTGATATTTCATAATGCTACCCAACCTTAGGAGTATCTAATAAATCATTGATTAACAAAGTTAAGTGCAACTTGCTAGCAACAAATATCCTCTTTTAGCAATTGCTGATAAGAATCATCTTTTGTTGGTTATGATACTTATTAGAAATGGAAGGTGTGACAAACTACAATAGTCGTTTTGTTCACCATATTGAACTCAGAGATTGAATTCCTATAACTTATAAAGGGTATTCTTTAAATAAATTGTGAAGAGAAGGTTCCCCATTGTCAAGAAAAACCTCTGTAGGGTGACTATCCAGGAAGGCGATCTCGGTTTTGTCTGGGAAGAGTGCTATCAACACACCATTATTCTTGGTTAATTAATCAAGTTATATATCTTAATATATATTTTAAGTTGAAATTGCTCCTTCTACTAGAACAGGACAAAATGAAAGGGTTCACTGGATCCAAAACATTTGATTTCCCACAAAAAATCCAAGATCTGTTTTGTCTCTTACATCAATCTGCTTTGCAACAAAAAAGATCTCTATAACCATTTTCCCTATAACCACATGTATTTTCGGGAATTAACAACAAATGAACATCATTTCCTAATCCAAATATCTTAATAGTGTACTTAGTGTACTTAAACAATAAACAGTGGGGGGAAAGGGCACATTTGGAGTTTCAAAGTATTTGACATTATTTTCTATCCACAAGACAATCACAATGTTTTGATTAAATGCACAGCATGGATATTTAATATGTTCATTTAATAAACATAATAAACTTAGTCCCTATGCTGGTCACAAGTTTTACTGGCCTGTTCTCATAGCAATATAACTACCACTTATTAGGAGAAAAATGCTACTGAAAAATGCTACTAACTCAAATTAATTTTTGGTTCTATAGAGCTGGGAGAAATAAAAAATGTCACTACGGTACAACCATCATTAGAGCTTGATGGTTTGGAAAAATATACCAACTATAGCATCCAAGTGTTGGCATTCACACGAGCTGGAGATGGGGTCAGGAGTGAACAGATTTTCACACGTACAAAGGAGGATGGTAAGACCCAAAATATACTTTGTAGAAATGGAATGTTACTGTTAGATTTTGCTCAGGTTGTCACTTACCTCTGTAAAAGCACCTTCAGTGAAATGATGACTATGACAATAATCATGGAAACAGACATTTCTCTGTGGCCTGCTATGAACTACATTCTTTAGGTGAGGGTAAGATTGCCTCCTTAGAGCAATCTATCAGAGTTTGTCATCATTTCTCCCCATTGACCAACTGCCCAGGATGATGGATGTTGCCATAAAGATAGAGAGAGAACTACCCCTAGCTTATTATAAACTACTAATTTGTGACCTTTGTTTATGGCACATTCTGTCTTAATCTTAGGGGCTAATTTGTTATGAAGGTTTGGGAATAAATCTTCCTCTGATGTTTTTGAACTTAGATGTGCTTTGAATGAATCACAGTAATACATTCAGTGGGCATTGCCTCTGGAAATCCTGTGCTTTGGGCACATAGATTCTTTTCCTCATAAAATGGTAAAAAGATAAATATAATCTGTATTTTTATGCAATAAATACAAATCCAGGAGATAAAGAAGAGTAGCAATATAGTACGTGTTTATGTTTCTTATATTTTCAGTCTTGTCTTTAAAAAATCATAATTAACTTTGTCTGTTTACATAAAATAAATTTTTGACTGTGATAACAATAAAAAGACTAATTTTAATATTTGCATTTTTGCTCATTCTTTATTGAAATCAGGGAAAAATCATTTCCATTTCCATTATAGTGAATGTTGTAGCAAAAGAAATATGTTGGGTTTTTTAATATTCATTTATTCCATTTGCTAAGGTTTCTTTTAAACTATAAATAGAATTATTTATTTATGGAGTTATTTATAGAATTATTTTTCCATCTAAGGATTTATTTCACTGAGCATTAAAATTTAAACACAGTCATTTTATCTCCATCTAGGCTTAAATTGCATTTTCACAGGCTGTTGTATATTGTCAACATGGGAGTTGAGTTATTGCATTCATTAGAAATAGTACATTGTAAAACCTTAATTAAAACAATGAATCTGTGTCCTTTAATAGACAGATCCATTCAGCTAGATCCATAGCTGCTACAAAATAGTCTAGAATATAGTACTAGTTTGGACTAAATAAATCTTTTTTCTTCCTATTCGATGAAACGTGGTTTAGCATTTATGTATACTGTATGTATGTGCTACATGTATGTACGTATGTATCCTCTGAAAGTGAAGTGGCAGAATCTAAATTTGATAAGTGTATGTCTGCATGTATGTGTGTGCGTACTCTAAGCCAGCAGTCGGCAACTGGTGGGCCGTGAGAGAATTTTGGTGGGAATTTTGGTGGACCACAGAGAAATCTCACCCCCAGAGCACCCCCCCCCCAAAAAACAATTAATCCAGGCTGCACAGAAACACAAGGCTGCACACATGGCCCACAGGAACCTTCCCCGCCCACTCACTTCTTACCCAGGTAGACTTGCCTGCTAAATTTCTATTTTTCCTTTTTCCGACCATCATCTGTTCTGTTGTACCAGGAGATTTAGATTAGCTAGGAGCAGGAAATGGTTGGATTTCTTGCTTTCTAGCTATTGTTTAGATCTTTGGCTCTGCTTTTAAGTACAGCTGAACCTCCCTTAGGACTGAAGGTTTGCTTGCAAGCAAATTCAGTGCAGACTCAAGGCAAGCAAATTTGAGAGACTGAGCTAGCCAATGACAGATAGATAGATCACTGAATGATTCTGTGAGCAACTCAATCTGCCTGCTTTGCCTGATTTTGGGTAAAAGTTGCTCTTTTTATATAAAAAAAATCAACATTTACATACATGGTGTGTTGTGAGTTAATTTTGTGAGTTTGCTTGCAAGCAAATTTTATGTGATAGACTGAGCTAGCCGATGGCAGATAGATAGATCTCTGAATTAATCTGTGATTCTATGACTCAATCTGCCTGCCTGCTTTGCCTGATTTAAAAGTTGCTCTTTTTTATAAAGAAATCAATATTTATATAAATATTTATAATATTTACATACAAGCCATGCCCAGACAGTCACATGACCACCAAGCCACACCCACAAATTAGGCCACAGCCACAGAACCAGTTTGTGGTCCCTGGGATCTAAAATTATGAGTTTGGTGGTCCCTGAGGTCCAAAAGGTTGGTGACCCCTGCTCTAAGCCAGTGGTCACCAACCGGTGGGCCACGGCCCACTGGTGGTCTGTACGAAAATTTTGGTGGTCTGCAGAGAAATGTCACAACCAGAGCACCCCTCAAAGCAATTAATCCAGGCTGTGAAGGAACACAAGGCTGTGCTGCCCACATGGCCCGCGGGAACCCTCCCAGCCCACTCGCTCCTTACCTGGCAAACTTGCCTGCTAAGTTGCTATTTTTCCTTTTTCCAACCATCATCTGTTCTGCTGTGCAGGAGATTTAGATTAGCTAGAAAGCAGGAAATCGCTGGATCTTCAGCTCTGCTTTTAAACAGAGCCAAACTTTTCTTAAGACTAAGCTTCTATTTGTCAGGGCGGACTGAGGTAGCCGATGGCAGATAGATAGATCTCTGAATGAATCTGTGATTCTGTGAGCAACTCCGCCTGCCTGCCTGCTTTGCCTGATTTTGGGTACAAGTTGCTTTTTTAATAAAAAATTCAATATTTACATAAATATTTATAATATTTACACACAAGCCATGTCCAGCCAGTCACATGACAACTAAGCCACACCCACAAATTAGGCCACGTCCAAGAATCGGTTCCCACTTCTGCCTCTGTGTGTGTGTGTGTGTGTGTGTGAGAGAGAGAGAGAGAGAGAGATCAAGATCTTATCTAACCTCTCTCCCACCAATGTCAGCGCAGTAAAAATTCATATTAGTGGTCCCCGGGATTTAAAATTATGAGTTTGGTGGTCCCTGAGGTCCAAAAGGTTGGCGACCCCTGCTCTAAGCACACTACACACTCAGTACTTTATCAACAGGTATTTCAGTCCAGAGTCCCACCAAAAACAACAGTATGCAGTAGCAGCTCTTCCAATTTCACTGAATTGGCTACTTATGCACAATGAGAATCAATGGGCAGAGTTATTCTCACTGTAGGAAACAATGGATTCTATCCTGCGTGGTTTAGAATGATAGGGTTTCTGGATTTTATACAGTATTTTAGCCATACTCACTTTGCCTCATCTAACTCTTTCCTTCTATTCTAGACCCTCTCCTTCTAGTTAATCATTAGCGGCTCATTTAAATATTAACTTACAGACTTCAAATTGTCTAAGACAAAGAACAATTATATTCTGCTTCTAACATATTTCCTGCATCCTGCAACTTAATAATATGAGTCTTCCTGACTTGATTCCCTAAATTGAATCAGCTTCCCTGAAAGAAATTCCGTGTGTCTTGTCAGTGTGTGTGTGTGTGTGTTTGTGTGTTATAGAGAGATACTAAGACTTCAGGGCAAAATGGAGCCACAATTTTTAGTTTTTTTTAACTGAGATTTGATAATGTTTGCAATATTTGATAAATTATACTACATTAGCTCCCCTTCCATTTCCAACTATATTTAAAAATGCTCACTGTGCTGTTGGAAAAATTATCCTTCTGGGTTCAGTTCCAAGTGGGCAAAAAGACACTGGAAACACGGAGGTTGTTTGGAAAGATGGTTTAATGGCGGACAGGACCACATGGCTTGGAGCTCCAAAGTGAAAAGGATGATCACATGCTTCAAAGTGGAAAGAGAAGAGAGGGCCAAGATGCTGAGAGACCCTTATATACCCTCTGTTGGGCCCCACCTTAGTGTTTCCTGTTCCTGTGTAAGAAAGGTATCCCATTGGCTGTCGGACTCCCAGGGGCGGGGATCTTAGTTAACTTTGTAGACTTTGTCTGGACCACATGGCTTCACCTGAGTGTTGACTGATACAATCTTCCCAGACCAGGTGGTGAGAAGGGTAGAGACCTTTCTTATGTAGAATACTCTGGCCTAGGCATTAATGGCCCATTAGCAAAGGGGGAGGGCTGAGTTTCTGCCTCTCTGAGGTGAGTTTCTGCTTCTTGGTTTCTACTCTTTTTAGGGGAAATATTCTGCCTTTTTTCCCAGGAATTCATTTTTCTAGGAGAGGGTGCTAATTTCCTACAGTGCTTTAGGTGGAATCTAGCAACTGCATTTATCATGATAACTTTTCCTTCTTGGTGGAACATGCTTCCACCCATGTAGGCCAGGGCCCCCAATTGTTATTTCTCCTCTTTGTTTCGGTCTCCCAAGTGACTTCCATAAGCCACTAAAAAACAAAGGGATTCTCCAATTAAAGTGGAACACTTTTTGAAGCCTTATGCATCCTGACTTTTAGAGATTATCTCAAATGGTACAAATTTCTCTCATCTTCTTCATGATAAAAGTATTTGCATCACTTGCAAAACATCATTTTAAATTTCAAAAGGCAAACCTTACATTATTTCAGGACTCTTTGATCATTTCCTAAAATTAATGCCATGGTTATGGAAATTAAGAAAACCATTCGAAAAATATTTCCATTTCCTTCTAGGCAATAAGAGATATCTAAGCTCAAAAAACATTCGGCATACTGCTGAGGTTTACAAAACTGAAACCCTCAACTTGCACTGGCACTATTATACAGAGGTTTAAAAATTGAAGCAGCTTCTGATAATATTTTGTTTGGCTCTTCTCCTGTCCAAGCTGGGCTGGAAGTGAATGACAGCCATGTTGGGAAAAAAGGAAATTCTGCACTATAGGTCTGGATGGTTCACAATCACTCCACCACACAGAGGAGCTCCATTTTCCAAAGTGACTTTGGGTTGGTCCATCTCTCTCATCCTAGCCTATCTCGCAGGCTTATTCTTGTTGTGAAGAAATATAGATCTCTGCCATCTCCAATATGGTTGCAGTGGCTGATCGAAAAAATGCATCCTAACATTGGCTATGATATTACAGGATACGCAGCAAGGCAGCTGAAAAAATTCACACTTGTCTATTGGTTGTTGCAAGAATTTGTCTTGAGATTTGCTACACTTTGCACATTCATACGCACTGAATTATTTCTCCAACTTCAACAACTGCATATGTTGTTCTTATAGTTCCAGGTCCTCCTGCTGGAGTTAAAGCAGCTGCAGCATCAGCTTCTACTGTGTTTGTATCTTGGCTGCCTCCCATCAAATTAAATGGTGTCATCCGAAAATATACTGTATTCTGCTCTCATCCATATCCCACAGTAAGTTAACCATTAGGTCACATGACCAAACTTATTGATTTGTATTCCATTGATTATTTAGAGTTCGTTTGGATTTTGGTAGCAGGAGGCACATTGCAACCCATCAAATATTTGCTAAATTGGAGTCTGGAGTGTATGTATGTGTGTGTGTGTGTGTGTGTGTGTGTGTGTGTGTGTGTGTGTGTGTGTATATGTGTGTGTGTGTGTGTGTGTGTGTATAGTTTTTTATTAATTTATAATATGACATACAAAGAGAATACAAAAGTAAATATTAGGGAAATTAGAGAAGGAAAAGGGGAAGTGGATAGTGGGGGAAAGTAAGGGAAAAAGGAAAAAAAGGCATTGACTTCCGACTCCTTTGGTGTGGTAAAATAAGGCATTAATATCCACCCTCAACTTTTTACTTTTTCATAATAATATAAACTAGCCATTTCTATAACAACATAGATTCTAGAATGTATTTGCATTGTCTAGGAGTAAGTCCCATTTACCTCATTAGATAATGAGAACCCAAATTACATCAAAGGATTCTGTTTTTGAATTAAATCTATTCAGATTAAATCAATTAAAATAATTTAATTTACTATTTAAATTTAAATTATTTATGGTTAATTAGACTGAAATTGAACTGTCTGTTCATTTTACAATCCTAATTTACTGCAGATTTATTATGACTCTGTGTTTTTGACAGAGTTATCTTCACTATGTTTTTGAAGTTTGAAATCTTAAGGCGGTGATTGTCCTGCTTCAAAATGGCCACTAGGTGACACTACTATCCCTATTTAATATTGGTCTCTCTCTGTACAATATGTTACATTTTGCTGGAGCTGGATTATTATTATTATAAAGAAGTTAGCCACTATTGAATACTTTCAATAGATGAATACTGTATAGTTTCCAAACTAATATTCTAATAAGCTATTTCCATTTTTGGCTGCAAGAGCTTTTGTAGAACTTTCAATATTATGAACCACTTTCAACATAATCTTTGTTTGATGCTTTTATCCACTTTATTCATGGGTACAGGTAGTCCTTGAACTGCAACTGTTAATTTAGTGGCCATTCAAAGTTACAACGGCACTGAGAAAAGTGACTTATAACCATTTTTCACACTTACAACCATTACTGCATCCCTATGGTCACCTGATCAAAACTCAGATGCTTGGCAGCTGACTCATAGTTACGATAGTTGCAATGTTCTGGGGTCATGTGATCGCCTTTTGTGACCTTCTTATGAGCAAAGCCAATGGGGAAGCCAGATTCACTTAACAACCAGGTTATTATCTTAACATCTGCAATGATTCATTTAACAGTTGTGGCAAGCAAGGTTGAAAAGTGGAGCAAAACTTACTTAACAAATAAGTTAAGTTAATAAGTTAATTAAATTACTTAACACTGAGCAACAGAAATTTTGGGCTCAATTGTGGTCATAAATTGAGGAATACCTGTACAATTTTTCTAAATTTTCAATATTTTGTCTGCATTAATTGCTGCTCTGTTTAATTCTCTAGTTCAATTATGTATGGAAAAAATGCAGTATTTTTATTTTATTTTATTTTTCTTTAAAAAAATATCTAAGTAATCCTGGAGATTTCTCTCAAGACCTTTGTTGATTGCCAAGACAATGTAATTTTACATAAGGCCAGTAGGGATCGCTGTGACAGAAAACTTTTCTGTATGATTTTGATAGCAGAAAAAAGATAGCAACTTGATGGCAGAAAAAATAAAAAACTCAGCTAGTATTATTTTTATTTTGAGTTACAGGAGGTAAATCTGATTGAGACCTGTTTCACTGCTGTCTTAACATTTTTCTGACAAGTCATCACACAACTACAATTGATTTTTATTGTCAAAGAAATGGTCTGCAGTGCCAGTATACTGCTCTCATTGCATTTACATTGCAGATTTTTAAAAATTGACTAAATTTATATACACATATGCCTAGACAGTGATACAAAATAGAATCAAACCATTTTTTAAAAGCTGATTGGTATTAACTTGCTATTGGAAATTCTGCTATCATGCTTTTAATCCTACGTCTGGTTTGAGATGTCAGGTCTTTCTCTTTCTTTCAATATATGTATATTGTTCACTTTTGTCTGGAAATATTTGTCTTTCCTATCACAGGTAATCAGCGAATTTGAAGCTTCTCCTGACTCATTTTCCTACAGAATCCCTAATTTGAGCCGGAATCGACAATACAGTGTCTGGGTTGTGGCTGTTACAGCTGCAGGAAGGGGCAACAGCAGCGAAATTATCACTGTGGAGCCATTAGCTAAAGGTGAGGATTCTGCCCTTCGAAATTATACAACATGAGCTTAGTAGAATTACTGAGTGATAGGGAATGAAAAGCTATTTAGTATCTACTCTAAGGAAGGCAAAATTGTCCATCCATTCACTTTTAGGCCATTTCAAGTTACAACCAAGAGAACTAGATTAAATCATATGGAAGATATACTGTAATGGCAACTTCTGTATCTACCAGTCATGTCTTCCTCATGGTTATTTTATTCTAAGTAACATTTTATTCATACCAAAGCAAGCAAGGCAGGAGAAAAGTATAGGTGCTCCTGGACTTACTTCCTTGACTTACAACCACAAAATTTATGTTGCTAGTTTATGTTGCTAAGTGAGAAATTTGTTAAATGAGTTCCGCCCCATTTTACAAATTGTCTTGTCACATTTGTAAACTGAATCAATGCAGTTGTTAAGTTAGTAACATGGCTGTTGTGAATCTGTTTTCCCCATTGTCTTTGCTTGTTAAGAAGGTTGCAAAAGGTGATCACATGACCCCACGACACTGTAACCATTATAAATGTGAGTCAGTTGTCAAGCATCCAAATATAAATCACATGACCATGGGGATGCTGAATGGTCATAAGTGTGAAAAGTGGTCGTAAGTCATTTTTTCAGTGTTGTAACTTCGAATGAACTGTACAGAAACAAGAATCAGGAAAGCAGTAGAGAGCAGACATGATGGCTACATAAGTGTTTAAAACTCTAAAAGTTTAATATTCCAGGTCTTTGGCTGAAGTGTGAATAGTAATCCTTAAACACATCATGCTGTAAATAGAAATCTGATAGTCTTATTGCTAAAAAAAACCTTTATAGGGCAAAGAACTATTAGTAATGCATGGCATAGGACAGAGAAAAACTAACTCTATTTTTAAGAAAAAGGATGTGTTTAATCTCCACGTTTACATAGATACTTTTGATTATTAAGTGGCAAATCTGAATTAATTGATGAGTCATCTATTTCCTGTGCTTCATTAATATCTCCTAGAGGTTTAACATGATGTTATTAGCTAGGTTTCATTCACTTCTATTCCTTTTGATCAACCAAACTAATTTTGTATATAGTATTTTACTTTTTGGTTTGTTTGTGCGTGTTTTTGTATATTTTGTGCATTTTATTGCATATTTGAGTTTGTGTTTTGTATTTTAACTTTATTTGTTAGCACAATTCTTCTAAGAAGTAGACATGTTTCTTGAACAGGCTATAATCACAATTTTAGGATCATCATGTATATTGAATTCTTTATTGGCCAAGTGTGATTATGGACACATACAAGGAATTTATTTCCAGTGCATAAGCTCTCAGTGTACATACAAGTGATAATCATGATCTACAATCATCATAAATCATAGATACAATACTTAGTGATAGTCATAGGATACTGAAGCAATCAACATAAATCATAATAGGATATTAAATAAAAGTAATTAAAATAATTCATGAGATACAAAAACAAGTTATAATCATAAGAATCTAAATAAATAGGTAATAGGACAAGTGAGAAAGAATAATAAGTAATATAGCCCTATTAGGTGGTTTAACATCTCAGGGCAAAGAAAGCATTATGGGAATCAGTTGGGCAACGGGGTGATAGCATGGAGGAAAAACTGTCTTTGTGTCTTGTTTGTTTTGGTGTGCAATGCCCTACTAAACCTTTATCTTCTTGAGGGAAGAAATTTAAACCTTCTTTTCCTCCTGTTATATGTCCAGAATGAAATTATCTTCACTGCATTATTTGTTCCAGAAGCACTAGTTAGTAATGAATTTCTTTGACAGACTATTTAGATAAAATAACCAATGAGATTAAATATTCCACTTATTTTTTTATTTTGTTTTTGTGATGCTGGTCTAAATGATTTAAATTAGAGTCTTGCTGTATTATCCGCTCTTCATTATGAGCTGTTGTTTCTACTATATATATTTGGTTGAAAAAATGCTGTGGTAGCTTATAATTTTAATCAACAGTTTAAATATTCTTGGTTATTTATATACTAAAAGATGAGCAGTGTCACCATCATCATAAAATTTGCAGACCCATCACCATCCAAAAATTATTAATAGGTATGACAATAATAATGATAGGTGTCAATGAACTAATTGTCACCAAACCATCTCTAGAATTGCTCATTCATGACCAAGTTCTAAAATTCTATTAAAAAGAGTGCAAGTATAATTTCTGAAGGAAGTTGAATAAAATAAAATTAAAATAAAGCATAACATTGGAACCACAATTGAAAAGCAATGCCTCTTCATTTCACAGAAACAGGGAACAACCAACAGCTTCTCCTGTGATGAATGTACTAGGCAGGACAATTCTGACTGGACAAGGTAGTCCTGCAGATGATTTGAAATCACAATGTATAGCATCCTATATATCATAACTGGCATTTTGAGTTGACCCAGAAACCTATTGGCAATTAGTACAGTGGCAGGTATTATGTGCTTCTCATAATCAATATCTGCCAGTAAACAGGTCACTGCATTCCAGACCAACTACAGTTTTTGACTGGTTGAGGCAGCTCCACATTGCAGTAGACCAAATGAAGATGAGGTACTGTCATAAATCCTTGTGTAGCTAGATGAAATTGCAGCTGGTGCATTAGTTCTGGAGAAAGGAGCTTATGACTATGGTTTGCACAATGCCATCTAATAGCAATTGTGAGTATAGAAGGACCCTCAGTTCATTGACCGGCTCTTGTTAAGAGTAGGGCCTCTCCTTCCAGTCTCCAACTCTCATGAGCAATCTGGAAGAATGCCATGGTTGATTTTACCTAAAACTTGTGGGAGGTCTAATAGGGTCCAAAGGGATGCACTATCCTCATCCAGATCCCCCCAGAGGTTATACAGCGGTGTGATCAAGCCCTTTTGCACCCCTTAATATGTGAGGCCTTGCCAAGTATGAACAATCAGACCCACATATGCAGAGTTCAGGCGAACCACTTTATTATGTTCTGCTTAGAATTCAGGAATCTTCCCCAGTCTGGCAACTACTCCTGAGAACAATTAGATAAGACTTCAAGAACTTAAAGGGGTGGGGGGAGATGTCAACAGTAGCCTTGTGCAGTTGTGGGGTGATTCCAGGGTAGCTCCGTGCTCAATCCCTCCTTCTTGCCAGGCTTGGTGTTTTCAACATGTCTAGATTAGACAAGCTTGATGAAAAATGACTTAGTTTCTGCAAAAATGGCAGCATGTTTAGCCAAGGACAGAGAATGGGAAGCAGAAATGCAGGTTAGAGTCCCAAAGTACACCCAACCTTTTCATATATTGCAACTCATGTTTAGTGTGAGACATTTTTATTGCTTGCTGTTAAATGAAACAGATTATTCCAGTATCATTTTGTGAAATTATTTACATTAACGAAATCTTTGAAATATTAGCTGTGCAGTTAACTATGCTTTATTTTATTTGCTTTGTGTGCTGCTTGTTGATGGATAATATCTAAGTTATCTGAAATATCTAGAGAAAGAAAGAAAACCTCTAGGTGCAGAATATGTTCCAGAGTTCTTCCTCAAGTATGCTCTTAAACAAGTTTCAGCCTACCTGAACACAGCAATATGTTAATTTACTCAGTTTAAAATACATAAGCAAACTTGTGAGCCTGAAGGAATTCTTCCATCTCTTTCACAGAATAGATAGTTCCCACTTTCCTTTCAAAATGATGTTTGGACTTAAGCTCTGTGAACCACTGTGATATCTACAGTGATGGGAATCACATTCATCTCTTGTCAGCTACTGTTTTATAAAAAGAAGTTTCTAGAAATTGTTCTAAGTATTCAGGTTTGAATTTGGCCATTCAGACTCCTACTTGAAAGTTATATCTGCTCCATTTTCAATCGTTTTCCCTTTCCTCCTCCATTTGTGCATGCTATTTTTTTATTGGTTCACTTCATTTCATCCTTACAGGTTCCCATCAAAGAAACAAAGAAATAAAATTCAAGGGTCGTATACAAGTTTGTTCGCCCCAGTTCTCCAATGAATACTTTTTAAAAATGCAATCTCTGAAAATCTATGGCACCCCCCAAACTATCTCTTTATATCTATCTTTTTCTGAGAAAGATATGCATTAACTCATTTCAAGTTTTTCCTACAAAAAAGTTCTAGGAATTAGGCATGATGACTGCACATGAAAAGATAACTTACAGCATACTAAATAGTAGTTTTGAACGTGTTTAGTGTTTTCCTCCAGTGCAAGCAAGAAAGCAATAACATGATGTTTATTCTTATTCATTACTATCATGAGGATCATTGTTTTGCAGCCATCTTTTCAGCAGATGTTAAATTATACTGTGCTCCACTAAGCAACTAGTAAAGTGAATTGAAATAAATTAATCTATGTAAGCAAAGTAAGACATTTTATAATCATTGTAATCCTCCTCTTCCACCTTCCTGTTTTTCTCCTCTCAAGAAAGGGATGCCATATTCTGCATTTTAGCCCATTTTCCCCTTCATTTCTTAGCTCCAGCCAGAATTTTGACATTCAGTGGCACAGTAACAACCCCATGGATGAAGGATATTATTCTCCCTTGTAAAGCTGTTGGAGATCCTGTACCTACCGTTAAATGGATGAAAGAAAGGTAACCAACAACTATGTGTGCAGTGCAAATGAAGGTTGTTATGTCATTGGGTGTGTGAAAAAAGGAAAAGAGGGATTGTAATTAGGCCAATACATGCTTTGAAAGTGATTCAGAAGAAATGCATCTCATATGAATATGAGTACAAAAGTTCTCTGTGTTTAATTAAAATAACCCATTTCCTTTCAAGTTTTGCATGAGCCAGAAAAACAAGATATAGATGCTTTAAGAGTTGCATTAATTTTAATGAATGAACTGCTAAAAGAAGCAGTATATATTTTTTCAAATGCCTCCCCCTCCAAAACCTCAAAAAAGACAGGTGCAACAGCAAAATAGACCAGTGCTTACACAAAGTCCAAAGTACTGTACATCTTCTGAGTTATTTTGAGACTCCTTGTTAATCAACTCCCAGTCATTCTTAATCATAGACATGATTAATCCATAATATGCCCACTTTGGGATTACTTGAACTATTTTCCACCTGTGGATTTAATTTAATTTCAACATATGTAGATACAGATTCTTTCAAGCAGTTTTAACATTAAGAATACCTATCTTTAATTTATGGTCTGTGTATTTTGCAGATACAATATGATATGTTTTACCTCAAACATATCAAAGAACAACTCCCTGATTAGTGGGTTTCAGCTAATCTTTTATTGCAAGGCATTTTACAAAGTTCTTTTACAAATTAATGTACTATTAGGCTGGTTTTGTTTCTAGGGTCTTTTTTCACATTTGCTTTTTTCCATTTAATTAAATAATTCATCACTCAATCCGATCCTGCTGTATTCTGCTGAGGATAGTATGTTTTATATATAAATGCAGAAAAGGTTTAAGGAAAATTATTAGTAGATTGATTTCTCCAAATTTTTCTCCTTTTGTTTCCATTTGTACTGATAACTGATGCATTTAATCCTTGAGATTAAAAAATAGTGAATCAACACTATACCAATGTAATAATAATAATACTTTATTTGCGGTCACAGACCAAAACACAAGTACAACAAAAGAAGAACATGGGAAAATTAGTCATGAACAATTGGTCACCAAAAACTTGACTAAGGGGAATTACAGCGTTCTTCTCTGATGGTTACAGCTCTTAAACAAACAAAAAATGGAAACCTGAGAAATGATGTATGAGGAGCCATCCCCTAGACAATATAAGAACAAATTACTAACATTGGGTCTAGAAGGGTCTGTTTCAAGGAGAGACAGTAACTTAGATCTGCCTGCGTTATACATAGGGCAATATAAAAGGACATGTTTCAACCTCAGCTGTGTCACAGGGGCATAGCCGCTTGTTAATTGGGAGCCTCTTAAATCGCCCATCCAGTAGTGCTGAGGGCAAGATACCGTATTTCCCCATGTATAAGCCACCCCTTTTTTCCAAAATTTTCAAGCCCAAAAAGTAGGGGGGTGGCATATACAAAGCAGGTACACTTTTTATACGTGAAAAATGCATAAAATAATAAAGTAGGAATAAACTGGTTTTCCAGCAGTATGCTATACTTTTTTGTAAAAATTGTACGTGATGATACGATTACGAGTGCGAGTACGCGATAGAAATGCATACGCTAGGCATCGGCCTGAATGCTTCGTTCCTACTCTCGTTCCGATGCGTAGATTGCTAGCGTCGCCCGCACCGCTTTCGGTCATGACCGAAGTTGTAGATCTAGACGTCGAATTTTGTTTCTTTGTAAATTTTCTTTCTTCATAACTTGTTTCTGTAATAAAATATTTTTTTCAAAACTTCACAGTCCAAAAATTGGGGGGGTGGCTTATACAAAGGGGGTGCTTATACATGGGGAAATACGGTATTAAAGTGAGCTAAGGAGAAGGCTCTTCTATACTTGGGAATGGTTAGAGTGTAAAAATAGGAAGCCATCCTCAGTCCGTAATTGTTAAATTGGCTGAAGATCAGAGGGGAGCAAGTTTTGTTAGCTCTGGCTCGTAGATATTGCAAGTCAATGTCCAGAAGCCGTTGGACTACCCTAAATTGGGCGTCCTTAAGGCCATAATCTCCCAGGGCATCCCCCGTAAAACCTAGCAGGTGTAATTTCTTCATCAGCTCCCTCTTCCAATGAGAAATATGATAGTCAGCAAACGCCAGGGAGAGGTAGCTACCAGGAACTGCCAGAAAGAGCACCCGAAACCACCATTTAAAGGTGTTAATCCACGCCATACATTCGGCTGATCGAGTGCTCAGTTCCAAGTACATCGGAACAAAACCAACACAAGAAGGAAGACCCAGAAGTTTTCTAAGAAAGACAGCCTGGGTTCTTTCAATACAATCCTTGAAGCCCCATATCCATCTGGGAATTCTGTAAAGAGTTTGAGCCAAAATTTTAGCTTTGTAAATACGCAGAGCAGAAGGAATAAACTGGCCTCCTTGGGTATAAAAAAATCTTAAAATCTGCTGGTGACTACAGGAGGCCAAATTCAGCACCTGGGTTCGATGTCTAGTCCAAGCACCGGTGTTCTGAAATTGAATACCTAAATACTTAAAATGGAAAACCTGCTTAACAGCATTACCGTTGATAGCCCAGTTATACAATTGCTGGGCTCTAGAGAACACCATTACTTTGGATTTGTCATAATTAATGGACAAGTGGTAGTCCACAGTAACTATACCAATGTAAACGAAGTAACAATATTTTTCTAAAGTCAATACAGAACTATTTTGGGGGGTGGGGGCGGTATTGTATATCCAAGGTGCTGTAATGTAAATCTTAACCAGCAGGTGGCATTGAGATGGTTTCTTTGATTTCCTCTGATCTCTTGCAAAATCAGATTCTCTCAAACTATTGTGTTTCAATACTATAGTGATTTCAGACAGGACACAAGGACACTTACTTGTGATTCATTCAATTGAAGCATACTACCTCTGCAAGAAGGCTTAGCTAAACAAGTAATCAGCCAATTCTTCTGAGGAAGAGGCTAAAGCCTGGTAGGCTTTGATGGAACAGGCAGCTCATATATCCAACAATAAACCTGACCTGTTCATCTTCGTGCTCACACTGCCTGTCCTCCCTCATAGCTGCCTTGTCTACTACATACATGGCTTTCACTGGCAAGTCTGCTGCAATGGCTTCAGCTGTTGGTCTGTTCCAAACAGGCAGCAACTAGATCCAGCATCTCCTCAGCTCTTCAACATTTTCTATAAAAGTAATTTCCTGCATTAATCTGATGTCCTAGGGGCGCCTATATTCCCTTTTATTTAATTAATTTATTTCCCTTATCTATATGAAAAAATGCCTAGTATGTTGAGCATTCCCAAAAAGGCTCAGGGTGGTGATAGTGCCTTATCCAGCCAGGATAGGTAGAAATCTGATTAGGAAGTAACAGAGTTGATGTTGCAAAAGTACTCTATTCACTTCCTTGGAACTCACCGTCTCCGAATGAGCCTACCTCAAGTCTAGCAGACTCTTCCATTGGCATTGTCTAGTTCAAATCTAGCAGCTCTTGAAATTACATGGCTTTGCCTACCAAATGCTTTGAAAATGCTTTTTCACACAGACCGTTTAGAAAGCCATGCAAAAATATTTTCCTAAAAGGAAAAAGGATGTCTCAAAAAGGGGCAGTGGTAACATTCAGCAGATGTAAAATGGGTAAATAATATCTCGCTTTTGAATTGCTACTCTATACGTTCAGATATGATTTTGTGCTAGTTTTTGGTCAGATTTAAGATGGGTTTTCTTTCACATGCCTTCCTCTGAATCTTCTTGAGCTTCTCAGTGAACTAAAGAACTGTAGAGGATTTAAAATTAGGGAGTGGTGCTTCATTGCAATCTGATCCAATTCCCCATTCCTTTCTTTTTTCCAGTGGTTAATCACAGTCTCAGCCAAATTGTCCCTGAGAATCTTCAGAGACTTCCCAAGAGCCCCTTCAAAACCATAGGCTCTATCAGATGCCTTGAATGGGCCAATATAAGACCTTCTTCCACCGTGAGGGAGATTGCACTGCAAAACTCCACAGCAATCAGAGAGTGATTTGCCCATATCATACCCTCCACTTTCAAATCACATTGTGTTTCCCCTGAGACAAAAACCTCTAATGTGTGACCTCTCGTGTGTTGGACCCTCAATAAGTTGGGTCATGTCCATTATTGTCATGGCAACTTTAACTTCTGGATCACTCTAGACTCCCCACTAAGGGAAGGCAGGTTTAAATCCCCTAATGCTACTAGCTAAGAGACCTCTACCACCCTACTTGGAATCAATCCAAGCAGTCTTGGCTGGGATCCCATTCTGCAGTGGAGGGGGAGGAGTTACAGAGGGCACAAATTGACCCAAACAGGATCTCATAACTTCTCTGTGGTGGATGTCTCTTGATTTTAGAAAAGATTTCTGGATGACAGTAACTACCCCTCCTCCACTGGCATTATTATTCCAGAGACCACGACTGAGATTAATATGTTTGATTATTGCAGGACAGTCTGAAATTCAACATTGTGATGGATTTCCGTTGCATATTGAATGGTGCTGCAATTGTTAATTTATTAAAATTTTTGCAACAGGTTAAGAAATAAATGGATGCTTGGAACAATTCTACCTTTTCATCAGCCAGCCTCAGGAAGTAACATGAGTGTATAAGAATATCAGAAGCACAATAATCTTGCTATTGGGCTTAGTGACTTTTTTTTTTCCAGGCATTTCGTCTACCCCTTCCATATTTTTAAAACTAACCCCAGATCTAAGTTATATTGGTTGTAACTTCTTTAATGTATGATTTTTGCTTCCTGTGAGGCAGTAACGGGACACCCAGTCTAGTGATGATTGATGGGCGAAGAAGCATCTTTAGCAATGGCAGTTTTGTTATCCATACTGTGAAAGCAGAAGATTCAGGATATTACAGTTGTGTGGCTACTAATAACTGGGGATCAGATGAAATTATTTTGAATTTGCAAGTTCAAGGTAAGTTAGCAGTGTTTCTTTCCCTGCAACTATTTCTTAGTTTAAGGAATTTTTATTATTATCAAGATAACAGAACCTTTCAAAGTGTAAACTGAAAATCATAGTGTGTCCCTGGAAAGCAACTAGGAGAAAGCAGCTCTCTGATAACTCAAAGGCTATACAATGGATATGTTCTTTGGTTCAGTGAACTAGAATCAGTATATACAAATTACTTGGAAGTAGATTTATTCTGAGCATTACAGGAAACTTTCAAATTGTAAGAATTGATTAAATTGCTGTGTTCACACAACACACTTATCCATGTCTGATTTAATCATGAATATACTCCATTTTCTAGGCTAACACAATAGAGTGCTTATATTAAAAAGGCTGTTAAGTTAGCTTTCAGTAGTGACTTGGTTGACATGGATGTTATTCTTCAGTAATAATGCAAGTGATTGGAGACAATAGTGCATTGTTCAGACTTTCACCAGCCTATCAATAGATCTAATGTGAGTGATGTTGGGGACTGCAGTTCAGCCATATATAGAAAGGTGATACACCTGATGTATAGGAATAGTTGGAAAAGTATTTTCCCTGCCTTCTGGTAGGCGATTATACAGGGATTGTAGTGGTGGAAAAGTCAAGGGCAAAAATATGATTACGAATGCCAGCTAAAATTATATAATATTTGAATAGTCAAAGAAAAAAATGTTCCTGCTATGTTTTAATTGAAGATGTCATATTAGCAGACACATTGACAGATAACGACTTACATATTTTCCCACCTCAATTCTGTGATAAATGTACATATTTAAAATCAAATGATTACTCAAACTATTCTTCATTTCTCCTTTTAACTATTTCTTATTCAGTTCCACCTGACCAGCCTAGACTTACTGTATCCAAAACGACCTCTTCCTCAATCACTCTTTCCTGGATACCTGGAGACAATGGAGGCAGCTCTATTCGAGGTAACATTCAATAGTTTCATTTCAATGCCAGAATGTTTTTTTCTTAAACGAGTGCCCTACATGTTGCCATTTCATCCCAACAGAAGGTTATGTTAGTTTTGCTTATCAAAAAGTTCAGTTATCTGAATAATGCTGCTTACTTGACAGTAAGGATTTGGAAATAGTGTCCCATATGAATCAGAGATGCCAGTTATTTAGCTAACAAAATATTATATGATATGTCCTAGAATGGATTATTTAAAAATCACTGCATTCCTGATTTAGGTTTGATTGATCAATATTATATTTAATCTGGGATATTGTTAATTACTGAATTCTCAACGGTTTTGAATAAATTAAAAGCATTAAATTATTAAAATAAAAATAAAAGAAAATAAGTATAATTAATACTTAAATATAACACGTAATCAATGCAAGCCTGTTCAAAGTGATACTCAACTCTGCAAAGAGAGCAGTTGAAATAACTAGAACAGCCACAGCATAGAAAACTAACTTGAACCAGGACTAAATCAGTTCATACAGTTGTAGATGAGCTTCCTCAGTTGATCTCAGTAAATACTGGAAGTTCACATAGAAAGGTAAATATTCTCACACAGCCTGGACTTAAGGCAGGGTTTGAAATTAGTAACTGGTGCTTCGTGTTTTGTACCAAATTGAATTGGCAGACAGAGCAGTATCAGTGTAAGTGTTTCTGGAGTAAACCCAAAGGCCCCTTGGACTGCATTACTACATTTGAACCTGGAGGTTGTCAACATGTAATCTATCATTTTATCATCTTGTTTCCAAAAAGAGATGCAACTGGCATAATCTGGTATATCAAAAAGTGTCCCCAATTGGAAAACTAGAACAAAATTGAGGTTTTTATACTGTGCTTTCTTCTTTGGGGAGAGTGTAATCCCATTTAAAACTGGCAACCCCCAACATTCTAGAAATGTAGTCCCATCTCCAACTTAAAAAAAAAAATCCAGGAAGATGCAGAAGAATTTCAAAGTCCTTATTAGTCCTCCTGATGTAAAATACTCTTTGATTCATATATTTTTTAATCTAATTAAATGTTCTACAGTATTGGACTATGCTTTGTTTTTGTTTTAATCTTTGGTAGGTTATATACTGCAATACTCTGAAGACAACAGTGAACAATGGGGTAGTTTTCCCATTAGCCCTAGTGAACGTTCCTATCGATTGGAAACGCTGAAGTGTGGCACATGGTACAAGTTTACTCTGACAGCTCAAAATGGAGTGGGACCAGGCCGCATCAGTGAGATCATAGAAGCCAAAACACTTGGGAAAGGTATTTGAAATTATATCCTGCCTTTATTCTAAATTAAATATTTGAATTCCCATCTGCAAAACAGTTTGGAAAGTTGGGTTAATTATTTTCCATAAAATGTGAATGAAACATTTATTGAGCAATCTGTACTGTAGTACGCAGTATATGCTGAAGTCTTAGGCCATCCCTTTAATATTGGTTATTGCAAGTTGTTAGAATTTTGTTCCTTCTTTCATCTTTTAGTCTGTCAAAGATCTATACATGGACTTGTACACTGAAAGTAGGTCTCAAGGGGAACACAGTCATCTTAGATTTCAACAGATTATAGTCGTTTAGTTCTAAAAATCTTTGCAATTGCATTCCCAATGTATATCCTCTCCCGAAAAATATCATACACAAAGAACTCCAAAAACTATAACTGTCAGGGCTCTGACAATCCACCCCATTTGAATCATGAGTCTCTAGCCGCATCTCTCAGAGTTTTTAAAAAATTGTTTATTAGGACTGAACATGTCGGCGTTACCTGGGTGCAGCCGACACTGAGTCACATCATTCATCTCACCCTTGACCCTGGTCTTCCCCCACTCCCTGGATGTTTATTCTCCAATGGGACACATCCATAGTCAAGAGTCATAAATCATGCTCTCCAGTAATAATCTTGTGTGCCAGAAGCTTCGGCCGCCTAGCAATTATCTATGAAAATATTTGAGGTATGCATTACTCCCCCCCACTCCATTTCTGCTGACAACTCTAAAAACCCAGAGAAATATTTTTGAGTTGACAATAACTATGAATAATAAGCAGAGGACAAAGGGGAAAATGACAAAGGTTGTTTTAAAAAAACACAAGACAAAAACAAACAGAAATATGCATTCCAACTTGAAAATTAAAAAGAGATTCCCATCTGAGAGACTAAAGTCACTGTGTCTTCTATCTATTACAACTTTTTAAATTGAAATATATATTTTCTTGTAGAGCCACAGTTTTCAAAAGAACAAGAACTCTTTGCCAGTATTAACACCACTCGAGTAAGATTGAATCTTATTGGCTGGAATGATGGTGGTTGTCCAATCACCTCCTTTATTCTGGAATACAGGCCATTTGGGACAACAGTGTGGACTACTGCACAACGAACATCACTTACCAAATCATATATAGTATATGATCTTCAGGAGGCAACCTGGTATGAGCTGCAGATGAGAGTTTGTAACAGTGCTGGCTGTGCTGAAAAACAGGCCAAATTTGCAACACTCAATTATGATGGGAGTAAGTACATTCATTTCATTGTTGTTTAATCAAGAATATTCATAAATAATATTTCATATAATGTAGCTTAAGTGCCATTCATTTTTTTATCTTGCAAGATGGCATTTGTGTGTAGTAAAGGAAACATTAACGATGTTTGCAGGCTGAAATTCCACCTTATATGCCATCATATTGAAACATTTTTACATGGAGCTGCTGAATTTATATCAGGTTTTTCAGGGAGCTTGTTAGTAAGTACAATTCATCTTAGGATCTCCAACAACTTTTTAATGCTTTTTCTATATTCTTGCTCTAATTAAACACACACTTCACCCTTAAAGCACCCAAAATATTACCCAAAGTAATTCTGGCACAAATGTCAGAAAATATTAGGATTTCTTTCATGCTTGTTTTTGATTTGAAAATAAACTGTTACACAGAGAGTAATAGTGAGCAGCTACAGATTTGTACTTGAAACTTTCTGCTTCACTTTTTTCAGGTGAAAATTCAAAGGCTGAAAATTTTTTCAGCCTTCAATTCCCTTCTTCTCCCCACTGTTTGAAAATGAAGCCTGTAGTGTCAACATTTAGGCTTGGCTTAGCTTGTCCAAGTTTTACTACAGGTTTTATTACAGGTTTTACTTTTTACTAGACAGAAGGATTTATTTATATACCCTTGTTGAACTGAATCAGGAATATTTTTGACTCCACATTATTATTCCATACCATGACTTTGGGAACAAGAGATACCAGGGTCTGACTTTGAACAAATCTTGAAAATGCTAATTCTAAATGGACACATATCTTCAGTTTTAAAAGAAAAGGGGCCACATTGCTCTTAAAAGTAACTTGTAGTTGGTATTTCAGTTAGAACCTTTTTGAAAATATGCACAACCCTTCTATTTTCTGCACTGGCTGACTACAGGGCTTCAAAAAAATAAAATGTGAATTCTGAATTCAGCCTGGAACATTGTGTATGTAAAGAATGTGTTGTCCAAAGAGCGGTAGCCTTTATGAAGCAGATCATTTATCTACCTCAATGGTTCCCAACCTTCTCTTTCATGTAGATCAGGGGTGTCAAACTTAAGGCCAGGGGCCAGATCCAGCCCACAGGGTGCTTAGATCTGGCTGACGGAGCCACCCTGGAAACAGCGAAGGACAGGCCCCTGGTGCCTCTGCCAGCTAAAATGGAGCTTGCAAGGGCTGCACATTGCCCTTCCAAGCTCCATTTTCACTGGCAGAGGATTGCAGGAGACTGCCGCAGCTGAAAACGGAGCTTGGGAGCCTGCTTTTGCTGTCACAGTGATCAGGCCACCACTAGCACCCCCAACACTAGTGACATCGAGCTGGCCATGCCCTAGCTATATCCACCCAAGCCCCCCAAGGTCAAACACAACTTTGATGCGGCCCTCAATGAAATCGAGTTTGACACTCCTGATATAGATCATAATATTATCACTGATTTTTTTTTTAAGATCACCACATAAGTGACATTTAACAATGTGCAGACATCATGGCTTATTATTCCCTAACAGCGCCACTTAATTATAATCTGTGGTGTCTGATTTAAACATTTTATTCTTCTTAAACAATGGAAATGACATATTTTTAGTAAGATTTGTTTATTCCCATGTGACAATTTGTGAGCAAGGATGTCAAAATTTTGCGAGATTTAGTAATTTATTGAGGTATTGGATATTTTAAAAAATAATTTTTATTTTATTACTTAACAAATGTCATTTATGGCATCTTTTTCAAGTAGTTGGTCCACAATCACAAGTTAGGAACCATTGCTTGAGAATAATCTCTGAAAAAAACTGCTTCTTAACTAAACCCTCATCTTAGTTCTCTTACCTATTTACAGACAATTTATAAGTTGATTTTGTCTTGGTGCTGATCTATTCCTGTCCAGTGAAAACTATCATTTATATAAATGTAAGAATTTAAGACATATTTGAAAAATTTACATCATTTCCTTAAAATGGCCCTAAAAATGAAAAGAACCATCCTCATTTGTGGCTACAAATTTCAGGATGAGTATAAAAAGTGATTATCAAAAATAGCTAATTAGAACACCCGTAGTTACATGAGAGAACTTAAATCTACCACTAGCTTTTATGTAGATTCAAAATATGATGTGAATTAGCTTTTAGTAATGTATAGCAATCAGTGCTATTAGACAATCCATACTAAGCATAGATTCGCTAACTGCTTAGTGATTTAAATTTTAGAAAAGTAGCAAAATGCCAGCCACATTTCCAAAAGGACTTCACTGTATATAAATTAGATCTATTAGAGAAAAATTCAGATTAGGCTCACAGGGCATATATATCAGCTCTTTTAACTAATGACCCATCCTTCCTGCCTATGACTCTTAAAATGTATTAAACAATAAAAAGGAAATAAGATTAAACAATCAGAAATTCTTGAAAAAAAGAAAATGACATTACTGTGAGAGCAGACTAAATGCTTCCCTTCAGAATCAGTAAGTCTGGAAACCTCTTTTAGTAGTCACTGAACTCTTCATTACATTTGACTTTGTTAAGATTATTTTGAATAAAATAGCAGTAATGGAAAGCTGCAAGAAAAGAATACAATCTAGTAATATCTTTCTTGACAATAACATTTAGTGCCTCTGAAAATAAAAATAGTAGATGGCTTCCTTTGCCTGGAATAGTATCCAGTTATTCCCTAAAAGTAAGAAGAGGTGAGGATTGATAGAGGTTATCCTGAGGGTAGGATAGATGTTGTGAATCAAATAAATGGATTGCCTGTCTGGTAAATTGGTGTTTTGTGACTAGCATATTAACTGTGCCTGCCATTTGTTGAGCAAGCAGTCTTCTCAGTAATATCCATGTGACATGCATGGTCCTGAAATGTCAAATCACACTTCACATGATTGTCTGCCTACCTTCACACTCAGTAATTGTGACTTTTGAGTATACAAAAAACTTTTTTAAAAAAATATTCCCAAAATTCAATAGGCTGTGCAAATTTCAGACACCTTAATAAGTTTTCATTGTAGAGGATCAGACTATTAAGGTTTTGCAAACCTTCCTAGTTTTATCTCCTTTATTTACTAAGTTCCTCCAGCCTGGCAAATCCACAATGAAGCACTTTTTTTGGCTAAAATTGTGGTTTTTTAGTAGGAATTAGTAATGCTTGCCTCAAATAAGAGGTAAATATAACTCCTATAATATTTTTGTGGCTGGAATTTAATTCTTATGATTGAAAGTCATACTGTGTTTTGTTCCCTACAATTTCTATAAGGAAGATTGTGGTTTTATGAAGAAAACCAGCATTTTTCATGGCAATAAATATGGCCTGATTTGTCTCTTCATTCCAATGAAAAAAATGAGTAGCAGTTTGCCTCAAAATAATGCAAAGCTAAAATGATGAAGCTTTCCTAATAAATTGAACCTCTTAGGAACATACCGGTCAGCTTCTGTGCACCGTAGTCACTTAAAAACCAACCTTTTCTCTTCGTTGATAGGCATCTAATGTCATGACACTGTTTCCAGGTACAATCCCTCCACTCATTAAATCAGTTGTCCAAAATGAGGAAGGTCTGGCAACCAATGAAGGGCTAAAGATGCTGGTGACTATTTCCTGTATCTTGGTTGGGGTCTTGCTGCTTTTTGTGCTTCTGCTGGTTGTAAGAAGGAGACGGAGGGAACAGAGACTGAAAAGACTGAGAGGTAAGAATCAATCTCAATTATTGCCTTACGTATGTCATAATTTCTATATAAAAATGTGGAGATTTACACAGAATAGAATAAATGAAGCTGGTTTTCATATTACAAAAATAATGAGTGCTATTTCCCATACCCAATAGGCAGTGTTTGGTGTATTGGTGAAGGTGCTGGCCTAGAAAGTAGAAGATTGTAAAATCTAGGCCTGCCTTAATCATGAAAACCAACTTTGGACCACTCTTTCTCAGACTACCTCAGAGGGTTGTTGTTGGGAAAATAGGTGACAGGAATATTAGGAAGTTTGCTGCCTTGAGTTATAAAGTATATAAAAAGGCAGAATGAATATATAATAATAACAGTAACAACAATAAACAATGATACAACTCTTGTAACATTAATAAAAAGAACATATTTTAAGGAATTTAGAAATTTATCTTGGCATGTAACATGATAAACATATAATGTTCCAATTCTGTCAGAGAGTTATAGAATGTAGTACAGGTAATCCTCGATTTATAACTACAGTTGAGAATGGAATTTCCATCCCTAAGGTATGGACTCATTAAGTGAGTCACACCTGGTTTTACAACTTTTTTTTGCCATGGTCAGAAAGCAAATCCCTAATGATTGGGACCTCTGGGAAGGTCACAAATGATGTTCACATGACCCTGGGATGCTGCAGCTGTCGTAAATACGGGTTGGATGCTAAGCACCCAAATCATATGATTGCAGGATTCTGCAATTGGTCATAAGTGCAGGGAAGGACATAAATCACTTTTGCAGTGCCATCGTAACTTCAAACAATCATTAAATGAATGGTTGTAAATTGAGGATTATCTCTATAAAAAGGGATATGCAGATTATGCCATTGATTCTTATGACATTATTTTAAAAAGTCATGATCAATTTGCTATTTCAGATTACTTCAATAGCAGTTATGCATGAAAATTCTTCCTTTTTTTGTAACTTTGTAGATGAAAAAGTTGCAAATTCAGTGTATATGAATGATGTAGAGTTTATTTTCTATATGTTGCTGCTAGCAAATATTTAGAGATTGCTAAGATTTTGATGTATTCGTTTGTCATGTATTGCTTAGCTTGACTAGTGATGATTCCGTTTTAGCCCTGTCTTTCTTCCTCTTAGTTTTTACAGCCAACACTATCTGAGGTACAAAAGGATTGATTGCCAGAAGAACAAGAGAATTAAGTGTTGATTGGGGAAGGGGACAGAGTAGATGATTTAACCTAGGTTCCAACTGCTGCAAAAACTATATTTTCTTGTCTCCAAAGGAAGTTCATCCAAACAGCTACTATAAAATGAACTGTCCGTGTTGCTGAATATGGTAGAACTCAAGTGAAAGCTGCAGGAGTTCTGTAAATTTCCCAAGAGAATGTATCCCAGAAAGGTTCAAAATAATAGATGGCAAGATCCTAATAAGCAAAAGCTAAGACAGCAGCTGGGTTTCATAATTTTATCTTTCCAACCATACCAGTCTCTCCTTTACACAGTACAAGAAGTTGATTGTATAGTTAAATTTAATATTCCAACATGTCTAAATTCTTGATTGTGCTGCTTCTTTGTGGACATCATTACTGGAGTTGACAGTAACCCTATATTCTGTGTTCTAAATATGTCACATTCAGTAAAATTTTAGATTATTCATATCTTAGATGGTGGATTAAAAAAAGTTGAACAGGAAAGGGTAGCTTAACTGCTCCATGTATCCTCTGGATACTGACTTTTATCTCTATATAGGTAAATATTAATTAGGGAGCAAGCTTTTGAACTGATAATAGATCATTATGCTAATCATAAGGTAATTTATTTGCTTTTAGCTTAGGATGTTGGGTGAATCCTATCTATTATAGTTCAACATTATATGGAACCTAGATCACTTGTGTTCATGTATACTTCAGAGCAGGGGTGGGATTCTACCGGTTTGGACCGGTTCTATAGAACTGGTAAATTGTGCCCCTGGCCGGCCCTGCCCCTCTCAGTCCGCCCCTCCCCTCCCTGCCCAGTCAGTCCTTATCTCGAATGCGCAACATTGCATGCATGCCCGACATTGCTGACTGCATTCTTCCCCACCCAGTCACTCTTTAAAGTATTTTTCCTCCTGACGATCAGCTGTTCTGACGATCAGCTGTCCCAGAATCCCCCTGGCTGTTTTACTGCTTTGCCCAGGAGGTTTTCCTGAGGCCCAGTAGGCAAAAAGGGATGTGTGTGTGGGGGGGGGGGTGCTGTGTGTTCCCTGCACTCTGTTTTTTGCCTTCCTGGGCTTCAGAGAAGCTTCCTGGGAGCAAAAATGCCCCCCAGGAGGCTTCCCTGAGGCCCAGGAGGCCCAAAAATGGAGCACAGGGCGTGCTGAAAAAAGCCACACCCACCCAGTCACATGGCCATGCTCACCTAGCTATGCCCATAGAACCAGTTGTTAAAAAATTTGAATCCCACCCCTGCTTCAGAGGAAGAGAAAGAAGGCATGAACCTAAGAGACTGCCAACCTATTGTAGAACAAAGTGTCTTTGAGCCAGCAGAGGGAAATCACGCTACTAATCAATAGGGATCCTGCAAAATTGGCTAATCTGTTTGACAGTGATGAATTAACAAACCTTGATTAACTATCAAGTCTTAAAACTATTAAGATCTAGCAAAAATAAAATAATCCCTGCTAGATTCCTAGAACAAGGGTTGGGTTTAACTTTGGTAACTCTTTGCTATATTGTTCTTTTGAATTCAGATTTATTCTGACTTTGGACTGCGTTAATCTTGTACCTGTGTCAAATCCTTGATCTGCTTCTGTGACTTATCGTGCCTTAAATCTTGGGACATCTTTCCTCATATTTTTTTCCTTACTCCTTGGTTTCTGCAATATGGCTTCTGATATTACGCTGTCTTGAGCAATGTAGGCCATGAGAAAGTTTATTGTCTTCTGTTTTAGGTTAAGAAATCTCCTCCTCAGTTTTCTGGCCGCAATTCTTGACTACAAAAGCAGCACATTATCACTTAAACATTTTATTTTTTAATTAAACAGTCAACAGCCTTACCAATGTGCATTATTCCTGTGACTTATGTTAAACTCACATAAGTTGTTGGCAAAAAATCTGGTTTTTGTTTTTTAATATGACACTTCTTACATATGCACAATTTGTTGTAGTGTATTGCTCATGAACGCTGGAATAGTTTTTATACAAGAATGAATATATGAATGTTAAATGTTAGTGCTGAAAACTGAAGGACATTGAACATGACTGTCCTCCAAAGATAATAAAATAACCTCATGACTCTATAAATAAGTCTTTTTGCTCATAATTAAAAGTATACTTTCTTAATTAATTAAAATGACATGAACAATTAAATGTAAAAAATAGCTTTCAGAATGTGTTACAAAATTAATTAAAGTATCAAAATAATCATCTTGAATAATGCACATTAGTAAAATTGATACAAATGTCTTACCTTCTATTGCAGTCATAGCAGATGGTCATAAATAATTAAACTTGTTAATAGGTATAAAAGAATCCATAATATCAGCCTCCAGTGTGATTACGCATTTATTAAGTGATCTTTATTTCCTAAGTTCTAAGTCCTTCTTTTTGTTGGTATCTATGTGTGTGAGTGTGAGTGTGTGTATGTGTTTATATAGATACATACATACATACATACTACAATTTCATATATACAGTATATGCACACACATACATACATACATACTTATATATAGGAAATACGCACACACACACACCCATACACATATACACCAGCATTAGGAAAGTTTGTAATAATATCAAAGTGAATTAGCTATACCATTTCATTTGATAAAATTATGGTTGTTTCTATGTGCAGTGTAGCTATGTCCACTAAGTGAGTAGGCCAATCAAGGCTGGCTGGCTCCACCCCATATTTTAGTGAAGCATCTCATAAAAGCACATTGCCAACAAAAAAAATACTGTTTCCTAAACACATACTTATGTGATGTCCAATTCCATCAGATCCAAAGCTCTTTTACCTCCCCATTAATAGCAATTCAGTTTTATGATTGAATATTCAGGTTGCTCTGCCACATTCAGTCTCTTTCAACCAAGATGAAAGCTTCTATCTGGTAACTGTATTAGATTGTTTGGGGATTATTACGCAAATGTAAGTACTAATTAGCTGTTTACATAATGCTACTATTTCTCCTGCTTTCTTTTCTTTCAGATGCAAAAAGTTTGGCTGAAATGCTTATGAGGTAAGAATAGTTAAAAAAGCAGAATTCAGCCATTAATTTTAAAAAAGGATTCCATGAGTCAAGGCCTTGGGACTACTTCAAAATTCATACCTTCATTGGGAACATTCTATTTACACATTTCTCACATTTGAGAACAGAAACTTCTAAGCATAATCTTCAGCGTGTCTTTTTCTGCACTGAGGGGGAGTAGTTAGTGAGCAAGGCTAATAGAGCCAATGTTAAATGTAACCTGAATAAAAATTGAATGTAATTTAATGTAATTCAATGTAAAATGAAGTATATTTATTTGATTTGGTTAAATACAGATAATTTGATTGTTCCTTAAAAAGTTAAGACTTTTCAACCACATTAAAATTGCATTTAAGCCAATAAAAGGACAGTGGTAGAAAAAGCAAGGGTTGTAGTCAACTTGCCATTGACTTAAACAGTGTAACTTGAGTACACCACATATTAATAGCAATTCCAGCAGTTCCAGTTGCTATCATAAGCAGTTATTAACTGAGGACCTTATACAACTATAACTTTAATCTTCATCATAACTTTGAACAATCACTGAAAAATTGCACCTAGGTTAATATTACTTTTTTGACTAGTCCTTTGCATGAAAATAGAAGTTAGAAATTAATTCTAATTTCTTAACTTCTTGAAAAATTATATGAGGTAAATCCTTGCAATTTTGTAATTTTCTCAAAAGTTCTCCGAAACCCACCAATTTTGTGTTCCTGCTAATTCTTTTATACATAAATATAATTATATGGATATATTTAACACACGCTATGAACCAGTTAAATATTCTATTACACTTTTATTGCCCAGGTTGTATTTTTATATTTCCCCCTAAAAGATAGTTTATGCTAAATATAATTTTAAAATAAGAATGTAATCATTTTGGTTATATGCTATAGCAGTTATTTGAAATCAATGCAGAAATATTTATTTACATAGTGCTGCTATTGCAGCTACAGTAACTCATAGAAGAGTTGAATAAATACCAACTTTTAGAATATGTTATTTCTATATTTGCTGTATTGTTAGCAAATCTAAGTGAAGCAGAGAGGAGGAAAGAAGTAAATATCACCATCTTTTGTATCCAGTCTGCTCATCCTGATCAGAGTAGAAAGTGGATCTATGTTTTTATCTGTAGAGAACTGGGTTATTGCTTGGGTTCCTAGCATATCATGCAACTTCCTGCATCAGAATATTGGTTCATGTGCCCCAACAGACGCGCGCGTGCGCGCGCGCACACACACACACACACACATTTAGTTAGAACAATGGGAACAACCTCTTTATTCCCAGTATCACAGCAACTTTTGCCTAGTAGAGGCACATTTCCAGCTTAGCCCTAAATTATTTGTCCATCAAGCTGGATCTGAGATCTAGGATTACTGATTATTGTTACTAAAATACAATAAGACTACAGTATCATAATATTCATTGTGCTTTGATTGGATGAGAGGAAAGTAAGTCCACCTGAAAAGCAAATAGTAGAGAGAAATAACTATTTAAAGATTATATTTTTAAAAAATAAAATCATGTAAAGCAGTGGCCCCCAACCTTTTTTGTACCACGGCCCAGTACCGGCATCACAAAATGATCCATGGACCGGTACCAGCATCAGCACACACGACCAAGGCAAGGCGAGCCAAGGGACTGGCCAGCTAGCTGTCCTCCACTTCTCCCCGCCACCTTCAACTCCTCCTTTGTACCTTCGCGCGGTCGATGGGCTTTTCGGACTCTTTCTTAATCTCCTCCTGAGTAATGTGAGACTCCACCGCCATTGGGACGGCTCTTCGTTCGAAGCCGCCCCCCCCTCTTTGACGAAACTAAGATGCGAGGATTCCTTCAGCACCCAAATGCCACTTTCCATCCAACCGACAAGCTCACCCAGAAGCACTTTCTCAAGTGCCGTAGAAACAAGATGGCAGTGCCCGAGCAAAGTAGGCGGCCCGGTACAAAATGATCCACAGACAGGTACCGGTCCAGGGCCCGGTGGTTGGGGACCCCTGATGTAAATAGGATTCATATCCTATTTTTGTCCTAACCATTTTGTCTCCTGTTTTAAATTAATACATTTTGTATGTTTTTTTTAAGTATATGAAGAGACTTTGAACATCGCAGAATAAGAGATTAGGGGAGCTTTAATTCATTTAAAATAATGGCATTTTATTGTATTTGTTTTTAAAGTATATACCCGCTTTTAGTTAAATTTGCTTGTACTTTCTTGAATACTTAGCAAGAACACAAGGACATCGGATACACTTAACAAGCAACAACAGACACTCAGGATGCATATAGATATTCCCAGAGCTCAACTTCTCATTGAAGAGAGAGATACAATGGAAACCATTGGTAAGCTGTCAATAGCCTCATTAGCTTAATTTATATAACCCAGGACCTATACCTTTGTGTATTTTTAAAATATAATTTTGTTGCAACTTGGGGAAAATCATCACAATTAATTTGTTCTGCTTTTGATTGTTGTTGAGCTGTAAGAAGTGGCATTAAATTTTCATGTACAATTCTATTTATGCTTACTCAGAAATATGTTCTGCTATGTTCAGTGCAGGCAATCATGCAATAAGATTGCAATGTAAAGTAATTTAGATTTAAGAATAATTCATGGGAAAATGTTCACATTCGTGCAACATACAGGAAATCTGTAAAGCCTTTCAATTTTCCTTTTAAATTATTTTTATGGGATGAAGTAACAACAACAAAAACTACCCCACACAAATCTTCACACTTTCAGGGTGTCACACATACAGACTATGCATGCGCTGACACTCTATCAGAAAACTGAACTGACTTAAACTAGGGAGGTAGTATGATACTTTTGTGAATATTCAGGTATTTTTGATGACAAAAATATATTAATCACACCCAGAAAAGATAATGAATGAAGCCATTCACCTTTTCCTGTTATCAGGGTATTATGTCCAAACAGCCAGTAATTGGGAAAGATGTGAAGCAAAACATGGATTAGGCATCTTCTTTTTAAAACAATTTTTTTTATTGGTTTTTAAAAACGAACATAAAGAAACAAAACATAAAAACATCAAGCTATCTTCCATATGTGTACATACAGTGTGCCGGTTGGTTTACAAATAGTTTTGTGCTTCCATTTCGTAGTCTTTAATTACAATTACATTGCATATAATCTCATATTTTCAATCAAAAATTAAATACCTTAGTATCATTATTAATCAATCATTTGACTACACTTTTATTCATTCATGTTTTACAAGATAATCATAATTTACTTAGTTTATTTTATAACAGTTCATATTATCATCCCAAATCTATCCTAAAATCATTTTGTAGATATAATAAGAAAGAAGTACATCTTTATATATTTATTATTTTCTAAAAGTCTACATATTTCATTACTGTATTTTATTGTCTAACCATTGATAGAAAAGATCCCAAATTTTATAAAATTGTTTATCCTCTTGTTCTCTAATTTCAAATGTCAATCTACTCATTTCAGCACGTTCCAATATTTTCTTAATGATTTCCTTCTGTGATGGTATTTTCTCATTTTTCCAGTTTTTAGCAAATACAATCCTAGCCGCTGTTAATACATTTACAACCAGGTATTTCAAGACTTTACTGTATATTTCAGGTAAAATTCCCAATAAAAATATCTCTGGTTTCAAGTCTATATTTTTTTTGTCATTTTTTCCAACCAAATGTGGATTTTAGACCAGTATTTTTTAGCATCCGCACAAGTCCGCCACATATGGTAATATGAGCCAGGTGTCTGGTGACATTTCCAACATTTTTCGGATTTATTCTTGAACATTCTTGCTATTCTTGTCAGGGGAAAGTGCCACCTTTAAAACATCTTATACAAATTTTCTTTATATGCTGTTGACATTGTCATTTATAATTTTGAGACCACAATTTTTGCCATTTCTCTAAATCGATCCCATATCCAAAATTCTTCCCCCAAGCAATCATAGTTTCTTTAACTTCTTCTTCTTCTAATTTAATTTATAATAAATATCCATACAGTTTTTAAATCACCTTTCAAAAGTGATACTTGTCAAAATCTTATCTAAATCAGTCAATTTATCATAGAAACCTTCCATTTTAGAATCTTTATCATACCTTGAATGTGTTTGCGCATATGAAAACCAATTCATCTTTATACCTTGTTCCTCTAGTTTTTGTATAGATTTGAGTTCACCCTTTTCATTCAATATTTCACCATATCTAACTGTTTGTTCCTTTTTGTATATTATAGGATAAGAAAATGCTCCAATAGTCGATAACCAGACTGGAATTTTCAAATAACATTGTTTTTTAATCTTCTCCCAGTTTAACCACAGAGACTCCTGTATATAATGTCTTCTAAAATACCCCTGTGTTTTAGTTCCTTTATACCATAAAAAAGTATGCCACCCCAACAATAAATCATGTCCTTCTAATGTCAACAATCTTGTGTTTCTTAGTGTTATCCATTCCTTAACCCACATCAGATTTGTAGCTTGATAGTACAACTCCCAATTAGGCAAACCAAATCCTCCTCTAATTCTAGCATCTTGCAAAAGTTTTAACTTTATTCTCACTTTTTTACTTCGCCATATATATTTCAACACAATTTTATTTAGATCTTCAAAGTAATCTTTTCCAAGCCTAATTGGAATTATTTGAAACAAATATAAAATTCTGGGTAATATATTCATCTTGATTGTTGAAATTCTCCCTATTAGTGACAGTTGTAAATTTTCCCATTTCTCCAGATCTAGCACTATCTGCTAGCACTATCTATAATTATTCTCTCTTAATGTACTACATCTTGCTGTCAAATATATCCCCAAGTACTTGATATTATTCGTAACCTGAATTTTCAATAGGTCTGCCAGTTCTTCCTTTTGTCTTAATAGCATATTCTTTGTCAAGATCTTTGTCTTATCTTTATTTATTTTCATGTCTCTATCTTTTCTATCAATTTTGATGCTGTTTCTAAAGGGTCTTCTAAGATGAAAACCAGATCATCTGCAAATACTTGCAACTTAAATTCTTCCTTTTTAATTTTCATCCCTTTTATATTTTTTCATCTCTAATATTTCTATTTAGCACTTCCAAAGTTAACACAAACAACAGAGGTGATAGTGGGCACCCTTGTCTTGTTCCTTTTCTTATATTGATAGAGTCTGTCAGTTCTCCCTCTATCATTACCTTTGCCGTCTGCTTATAGTATATAGCTTCTATTGCTTGAATAAATCTTTTAGCAACACCCATCTGTTCCAACAGTAATAACATGAATCACCAATTCACATTATCAAATGCTTTCTGTGCATCTAGAAATATCAGAGCCATTTGTTTTTCAGGATGTGCCTCGTAGTATTCCAAGGTATCCAAGATTACTCTCATACTGTCTTTAATTTGTCTCTTTGGCAGAAATCCATTTTGATCAAGATGGATAAAATTATTTAAATATTTTTTAAGTCTTTCTGCCAATATTGAAGCAAAAATTTTATAATCTGCATTTAGTAGAGAAATGGATCTATAGTTCTTAATTTGTAATGGGACGGCCGCCTCTTTTGGAATAAGTGTAATATAGGCTTCTGACCATGATTTAGGTATCTTCTTCTTTAACATAACTTCATTCATAACTTCTAGCAAAGGAAGATTCAACTATTCTTATAATGTTTTGTAAAATTCTGCCGGAAGTCCATCTGGGCCTGATGCCTTTCCATTATTTTGCTTCTTGAGTGCTTCAGTTAACTCCATCGTTATATTGCTTTCTAACATTTTTTCAGTCTCTTTAGGTATCTGAGGTAAATTAGCATTCTGTAAGTACTGTTTAACTCGTTCCTCATCAATATTCTCTTGCATATATAATTTCCCATAGAAGTATCAAATGATTCCCTTCTTCTCTTTACTACCGTGGCAAACTTGGCCTTGGTCATCTATTAATTGCAATATTTTCCTTGATTCTTTCTCCTTTCTCAATTTGTATGCGAACCATCTACCTGGTTTGTTTGCGTCTTCAAAGTAGTTCTGTTTAGCACCTCTAATTTTCTGTGCTAATTCTTTTTCTATTTGACCCATTTTATGTTTAATTATATCCATTTTTAGCTTGATGTCCTTTTTCTGTGGCATTTTCTGCAGCTCTTTTTCAAGTCTTTTATACTCATCCTCTAAGGCCTCAGAGGCTAGTCTTTTCATAGTATTCCTTTTCCTTGTATAGTCTATTATCAAGCCTCTAACATATGCCTTCATTGTATCCCATACATTCTGAATTGATGTATGTTCTTTTTTGTTTTCTCTAAAGAAAAAAGCCAATTCTTTCTCCATCCACTGTGTGAAGTCTTTTTCCTTTAAGATAGTATTATTTAATGTCCATCTAGATCTTCTTTTTTGTCCTTTCCATTTAATTGTCACTGGATTGTGATCTGCCCACGTACTTGTTTCAATATTTATTTCTTGCATATTAGTTATTAATTCTGTTGACATCCATATCATGTCTATTCTGGACCTTGATAAATGTCTATTTGAATAGAAGGTGTATTATTTGGTTTTAGCATTTCTTTCTCTTCATGTATCTTTTAAGTTTATTTCATCTACCATTTAAAAAAAAGATTTAGGGAGAGTCTTTCTGTTTTGCTTTATTGTTTTCTGTGCTGTATAGTCCAATTTATTGTCTAGAATTCCATTAAAATCTCCCATCATGACTATATTAGCATAGTCCAGTTCGATTATTTTCATATGTAATTTTTTGTAGAATTCTTCTTGTTTGTCATTCGGAGCATAAATTGCAATCAGGAGTGTTTTCATATTATTGTCCATTATTTCCACCATTAGTATTCTTCCATCATCATGGGTATTAATCAATTTTGCTGGGGTGGTCTCTTTAATATATAAAACCACTCCTCTTTTCTTACATTGGGTCAAGGAAGTAAATATTTTCCCTAGCTTTGGCTTTACCAGCAATTGTTCATTGTCAATTGTTTTTTAATATGTACTTCTTGTAGACAAATTATATCATATTTTAATTTCTCTAATTTGTAAAAGTTTTTCCTTCTTTTAACGGCTGAGTTAAGTCCATTTATATTAATTGTAATCAATTTTTTCTCTTCCATGGTTATATTTTATAGTTAGGTTTAGCAGCTCTCGTAGATCTTAGTTCACGTTGTTCTTTGGCTTCCACCTTTCCACCTACTGCACCTTCTTCTTTTTCAGTCGCTATTTGGCAGTCCTCTTGGAATTCAATTAGTGAGATCTCTTTTTCTGCCTCTTCCTCTTTCCTTCCAAAAAGTTCTGTATAAAATAATTCCACTTTCTCAATTGAGTCAATTCTATGTCTCTGTTCTTGCCATGTGAACATTAAACCTTCTGGAATCAGCCATCTATAATTCACCTCTTTTTTAAGTAGCATTTTAGTCAGGAATCGGTATTCTCTTCTCATCTCTCTCACTCTTCTGGGTATTTGTTTCAAAACCACAATCTCCTTGTCTTTATATTTCAATGTTTTCTCTTTTGCCACTTGCAATATTTGCATTTTAATGGCTTTCTTTGTAAATCTAATGTGAACTTCTCTTGGTAAGCTATTTCTCATTGCATATCTTGTGAAAACTCGATAAACCTCATCTAGAAGTTGAAGAACCAGGAGCTGTAAATTTCCTACTCATTTTAAGCAATTCAAAATCTTCAGGTTCTTCTAAACCTTAATCCAATTGTGAAGTAACCAATTATAGTTCAAAATAAAAATAATAGAAAAAAGAAGCCCAATAATAATGATTTTAAAAAAGGAGGACAAAATTTCTTCAGGTTCTTGTATACCTTAATCCAATCAATAGTTAGATGAAGAAAAAGGCTTGAGAAAGAGGGCGGGGGAGAAAAAAAAGGAAAAGGAAAAATTCTTCAGGTTCTTCGACACTTTAATCCAATTGAAAGGTCTCAATAGAAAAGAGTGCATGAGAATAAACCAGAAAGGTAGATGAAAAAACAAAAATACCAGAAAAGGAAAAAAAGGCTTTTATGGCTTTCCCTTTAAAATAAAAAGCAAACGTAGAGATTGGACTTCCAAAGAAAAAAAGAAAAACAAAGACTATCTCCAACAAAGCCAAAAACCCATATAGTTATTACAAGGGGAAAAAAAAGATAAAATGAAATATAATAAAGCTGGTGAGGAGGGATAGCACAACTTAGAAAAAGTAAAAAAGGCACACTGCACTTTGTTTAGTTATCCAAGGCTCTTATTATAGCTCTCTTCTCCAAAAACTTATCACCCTTCTTTTCCCCTCAGTTTCAACACCAGACTCCAGCTGTTGATAGCAACCCAGAAGAGCACCTGCAATAATACTGTCCCATGCTCTTCCCTCTATCTTATCAAATAGCAATGTCCTTGAAAAAGACTCTCAGTTCTTTTTTTCTCAGCTTTGTCTGGTCACAGGGAAATAAAATATTTTCAAGCCTCTAGTTGGCAGTGTTACAAAGTTTCTTTGCTCTCACTTTCCCCCTCCTTTTTCGAGCAAGATATAATAAGAATTAATTAAAAAAAGAAAAAGATATTTTAAAAAAAGATATTTTTTAAAAAAAGAAATAACTAATGGGAGCCTCTAGCCTAAAATATTACAAAATCAAAATCAAAAAGGAGAAAAAAATAAATGTAAATGAAAAAACCAGTCCAGTTTCAAAATACAAGATCGTGTATAGAAAATCCAGCAATGAGAAAAAAACAAACATTATTTTGACATTCCTGTTTAAGATTGCCGCTTAATCACTTCTGTCAAAACTTTTACAGATTCTTTCTTTTCCTTAGGGTGTCCTTTCAGATCTTAGAATAAAGAAAAAGTTCTCACCAAACCAGCACACTCTCTCTTTCTGTTCTCTTCCGTTTCGGGGCTGTCCCAACTTCAGCAGCTTTAATGGCTGCCTCTTTGCCGCTGGCAAGAAGAGGTTCCCCTGGATCTACCAGGGACTTTGCGGTATCCCTGGGATTGACAGGATGCACTCTTCACTTTCACCGTCTCTTTGGGATGGTTTAGAGCCAATATATCGGCAGCGATCTCAGACCTCCAAGATCGCATGCCGTATCGTCGCGACGCCAGCTCTGCCCTCGGATCAGGCATCTTCTTAAAGAAGTCAGATACTTCTTTAAGAAAACTGATGAGAGGAGGTTGTTGTTAACACAGATATTTGATCCATCATTTTCTCTTGTCATTTATTTCTTAGTAAAAGCTGGCAACAGAGACAGGGCTCAGGTGGTTACTCTGCTCAAGTCCAAGTACTGCTAAAGTGCCTTTTGAAATAGAAAGGCTGACTCCAATCATAGCAGTAGTTTTCCCCCAAAACCTTGTGATTCCTCTATTTCTGTATGCCTCCATTATGTTTGAACAACCCTTTATCTTCTTTATAATGTTCTTGTACCCTTGTTTGTATTTTATTTATTTCATGAATGCAGAAGATACTGTATATAGGATGGTTTTAATCTTATTAGTATGGAAATGGTAGTAGCAGACCAAGAGTTCCAAAGCTAAATCGGTGTGATAATTAATGAAATAATTGATTGGGATGGGCAACTCCTGCTCTATTTTCAGTTCTGAGTCACACATCCAATTTTCTTGGAATTTTTCTAAAATTAATTTAAAATTACTTCAATTATCTTTTGTGTGAGTGTGTCCTTGACTTCAGTTTTTGAGTCTTGGTGACTGGCTGGTCTAGTCCCTGCAACTATTTTGGCCAGATTTTTCAGCAATGATTTGTCATTGCTTTCTTCACCCGAGGGCTAAGAGAGAGACTGGCCCAAGATTATCTAGCTGGCTTTGTGTCTAAAATGGGATTAGAACTCATGATTTCACTGTTCTTGGGTTAATCACTATGCCAAATCCTTAGTTCCCATTATTTTTCAGGATAGGTTACTAACATGCATGTTAGTTAAAATAACAGCCCTCCCCCCCCCACCCCCACCCCCCCCAAAAAAGCTTAATAGGATTGTGTCTATACACTTGGATACATCAGTAGTTTGGGGAAGAAATGAAGTTTGTTACAATGTTGACAGGCTTGAACCCTAGGCGCTATCTAACAAAATGATATTCAATGGTGAAAAAATAAGGTTCTACATTAAGGTAAGAAAAACCAAATTCACAGATAACAATATATGAGTTACCTCACTCAATAGTAGTAACCGTGAAAGGGATCTCGGAGTCCTAGTGGACAATCATTTAAATATGTCAGCAGTATGCTGCAACTGCCAAAAAAGACAACACAGTTCTAGGCTGCATAAACAGAGGGATAGAATCAGGATCACATGAAGTGTTAATGCCACATTATAATGCCTTGCTAATGCCACACTTGGAATACTGCATCTAGTTTAGATCACCATGATCTAAAAAAAGATGTTGAGACTCTAGAGTGCAGAGAAGAGCAACAAAGATGATTAGGGGACTGGAGGCTGAAAGAACAATTGCTGGAATTGGGTCTGTCTAGTTTAATGAAAAGAATGACTTGGGGGGACATGATAGCAATGTTCCAATATCTCAGGATCTGCCATAAAGAAGAGGGAATCAAGCTATTCTCCAAAGCACCTGAGAGCAGGACAAGAAGCAATGGATGGAAACTAAACAAGGAGAGAAGCAACCTAGAACTTAGAAGAAATTTCTTGACAGTTAGAACGATTAATCAACATAGCAACTTTCCTCCAGAAGTTGTAAATGCTCAACACTGGAAAATTTTAAGACGAGATTGGATAACCATTTGTCTGAAATGGTATAGGGCATTGATGGCTAACCTTTTTGTCATGGTATGCCAAAAGTGCGTGCATGCACAAGTACCTGCATCCATATGCAGTGTGCGTGCAATCCCCCCCTGCATATGCACATGGAACCCCCACGCACTGCATGCCTCTGCGCAGGTATGTGTGACCCCCCCCATGTGCCCAGCCTCTCTGCATGCACGTGCATTTCTCATGCATGCCCCACCCCCCACACATGCTCAGCAGATACCCAACAATCAGCTGGCTGGCGGGAAGTGCATGCGCATGCTCAGTGGACCTGATCCAGGGCGATGGCTCGTGTGCCAGTAGAGATGGCTCCATGTGCCACTTCCGGCACGTGTGTCACAGGTTCACCATCATGGGTATAGGGTTTTCTGCCTAAGCAGAGAGTTGGACTAGAAGACCTCCAAGATCCTTTCCAACTCTGTTATTCTATTCTACCTTTTAATTTGGAAATTAAAAACAGAGACTAGCAAGTTGTTAGTCTATTAATGCATGATACAAATGAAACCATGAGAGGTCTGTTCACACAAAATCAAATAACTTTTGAATCTCATAACCGAACACAATTTTGATGGAATCAAGTTCATAATTACTTTTTATTTTGAATAAGAAGACACAACATGTACAACTTTGTCTTGTGTGTGTTTTCTTTTTTGTAATTTACTTAGATTATGCAGCATTAATTAAACTCATGACATAATGGATAATGTATATCTTTTCTAGTGGTTACCCTAAGTATTAGATAACACAAGTATATATGGGTTGATTCAAATAAAAAAAGGAATGGGTCTTTGATGTTTAAACTTACTAGGAACTAAATAAAAATGTAATCAAAAAATTGTTGTTTTTGACTAGTTCCAGATTTTAAAAGAGTCAAACAACATTAATTAGATTTTTGAAAGTATCCATAGGTTATTTTATACAGTACGATAATGAAAAATAAATAAATTCTTAATTCTTTTATAAACTTTGTCAAAATGACACATCATAAGCATGTACTTTCTTTCCCACAGATGACAGATCTACGGTCTTGTTAACTGATGCTGATTTTGGAGAGACATCAAAACAGAAATCCTTGACAGTTACTCATACAGTACATTATCAGTCAGTCTCACAAGCCACTGGGCCATTGGTGGATGTTTCTGATGCCAGACCAGGAACAAGTATGAACAACTTTTTCAGTGGAATATTTAAAAAATGAAAAAATCATGTTGTGGTTTTTGCACTATGGTAGAATTCCAGAGCAAAATGTACAGATGTCCAGAGGAAAACCAAGTCATTTGAAGAACATCTCTGTGGCAAGATGGGGAGAAGTGATTGTGTATTGTACAAAACTTCAGAATTTGTCTAGAAATTGCAGACAAAATGTTTTCGGATATATTTTAGTTCAGAGGAAGACTAGATATATGTTTACTTAGTTTGAGATAAGCTATTGCCTTTTTCTTTTGCATGCTTTATGTATCAATTATTTTTCTTAAAAGTTATGCAAAGACTATTATTCCTCTAGTGCTAGTATAGCTAACCTATGGGTTGTGTGGGGCACCAGAGTAGGGTATTTTGCTGAAAACCAGCAGTCTATTGCCAAATTGACATTATTTTTTTAAACAAAGCTTGGTATAATCAGTTTCCAATATTAAAACATTTTGAAGTCTCCTAAAACACTAAAAATAAAATAACCTTGGATATACCGACCAAGTGATAATCACTGACATATTTGGAGATAAAATAATACTAATATTAATACTACCTTGATCCCCCAGTGAGGCACTACCTCAGAAGTAGGATCCAACAGGTATAACTACCGGTTTGGTGATTTTATGTTTTACGCACACATGCACGTTTCACCTAGGTCAACAGGGATCATGCTAGATACTGGCGTTTCTGGAATCTGATGAAAAATGGGCTGTAGGACCCAGGACTGTTGGCTGAGCAACCAGGGCCAGCAACTGCAGAACTGCTGGAAGACAATATGTTTACTCTTAGCTAATATACTGAGATTGAAAACAAAGAAGTAAATAACTGCTCTTACAGATCAAGTTCGACAAGAACAGGATGTTTAAATGAATGTGCAATGCTGGAAAGAACAACGTCCATAATCAGAAATAACAGAATGGAGGTTGATTTATAATATGAAATAAAGTGTATGCAGAAGAGAAGAATTGCAAAATCATCTCCAGAGCAAAGAAATCAAAACCTTACCAGGGCTATAGAGGAAAACCAGGGAGAGTTGGCAGTAAAAGAAGCTAGTACAGCTATTAAATTGTTTTCATTTGAAAACCAGGCATCCTCTCCTCTGCTTCAGAAAGAACAAATCCCTCTAACTAAAGAAATAGAAGAACTTTCAGCAAGAATAACTGAACATCTGGAATAGCATAAAATAACAAAATAAGGTAGCCTACCTTGAAGGTTGTTCCAAAGAAACAGTTAGTGCAAGCATTAAAATATGCCAATACTGCAATATCAAGTATAAGCACTAGCTCACTGCAAGAAACTTACCAACTAATGTACAGTACATCTGCAGTTATAACTGAATATCTGAGGTGCAAAATCAACAAAGAAGAAAAAAAGCCAAATTGTGTGTCCCAAAATGGAAGGTTGTGTTGGAAAATAAGATCAGCAAGCTAACATCAGATGCAAGCAAGCAAAAAATAATGAAAGAAAAGAAGCTGAAGACAAAGACCAAATAATACATAATCAAGAGATATCACCTAAAAACAAAGAAGATCAAGAAAGCAGTGAAAATAATAAAGCAGTAAATAACAACTATAAGCAAGAAGATCAGCAGATCTATAGTTTGAATTGCAAATTATAGATAGAATCTCCAATTTCAATCCAATCAGGAAGGTTTCTACCAATCCATCATTCAAGAGACTGCAATGAATCAGTCAAGGCTTGACAAGGAAGGAACAGTGCAGTTCTGGGCACAAATGTGGGATAATCCACCAAAATATAATAGGAACACAGTTTGGTTAAAGGAGGTGGATAAGAATAAAATGAAAGAACTTGTAATAACAGCAGAAATGATGGAGAAAAGAGGAAGGAAGATCAGGAATTAGTCAACACAAGGTAAAGATGAACTGCATAGGTTTTGGTTAAAACATCTGATTGATTTACACTCACTTGTTGCCAAGCAGTTTATATATACTGCAATATATACCGCAAGAGAGAAATGGCTAACATCTGGCAAAAACTACCTGATAATGAAAAATCCAAGAAAATGGGCAGTACCTGAAAACTAAAAATCAACTATCTGCTTTTCAACAACTTTCAAATTGGTAGCTGATGCAGTCCAACAACATCTAATTGAAAACAAGTTATTTTGATCTGAGCAGAAAGGAAACAGCTCAAACAGCAGAGGAATAAAAGATCAATTCTTAATTGATAAGAAGATTCTAGACAACTGCAAGAGAAGGAAGACAAACTGGAATGTAGCTGGAACTGGAATGATTATAAGAAGGTGCTCAAATCCCTGCCACAAGATTGAATAATCAAGTGCCTAGAAATAACAAAAGTCAATAGAAAACTCAGAAGCTTTGTGCAAAAATCGATGGCAAAATGGAAGACATGGTTGCTTGTCAGTGGTGATAGTTTGGGAGAGGTTAATATCAAGAGAATAATCTTTCAAGGAGACCCACTGTCATTACTACTGTTCGTCATTGCACTGATTCCTCTGTCAACAATTCTGAGTAACTCAGGCCATGGCTATTAAACATCAAAAATATCTTTCAAGTTATCCCACCTTCTGCACAATCTTAAGCTGTATGGAAAAACACCATCTGAAGTTGAATCACTGCTCACCCCATCCATATATACAGTCAAGATATTGTAATGGAGTTTGGACTAGACAAATAAAATCAGAAAAATATTGAAAACTGGAAGAATCAAGAAATAACATATAAAAATAACATCAAAAGTCTGGATGAAGACAATCACTACAAATATCTGGGCATCATTCAGGCTGATGACAACAATGAGCACACTGAAGTCAAAAAAAGATTAGAAGTAAATACTTCAAGAGAGTGAAGATGTTAAATAATAATGATGATAAATCATGCCCATCATCCACATAGTGATATTGCCAGTCTACTTAGCAGGAACATAGATCAACATGGTACATCAGATGGTTGAAGAAGAAAACAGGTCAATGGACAATTACCTGAAGAACAATGAAGGAGATGCACTAAAGCTAGTGTACCATGGTAGCCTTACTGTGTGTTGGAGGAACTAAACTGGCCTACAAAAAGATCAAATGAAGAACAGAAAGGAGGCATGGAAAGATAATGCATTACATGACCAGTACGTTAAAAAACAATATCAGGGAAAGCAGATAATAACAAGACCTGGCAGTGACAAAGAGCAGGAAAGTTGAAGAAAGAGCAGAGGGGCTAATTCTGGTTGTGCAAGACCAAGTCTTAAGAACAAATCCATACAAACCCCGAATTGAGAAGACAGCAACAGACAGCAAGTGCCATCTCTGTAAAGAAGCTGAAGAAACAGGGGGCCATCTGGGCAGAAGATCACACAGACTGACTACAAACAACAGCATGACAAAGTAGCAACAATGGTTCACTGGAGGATCTGCAAGAAGTAACATTTGTCTGGGAGCAAGAACTAGTAGGACCATAAAATAAAATCACAGAAAATGAAGAAGCTAAAGGGCTCCTGAAATTTAGAATTCAAAAATACCCCAGATTTAATAATTGTCAGTTAGAAAGACAAAAATGTCTAGATAGTGAACATGGCAATATCTGGAGAGAACAAAACAGAAGAGAAAGAACTGGAGAGAATAACAAAACAGAAAAACCTACAAATAGAAACAGAACAAATGTGGCAAAAGAAAGCAAAGACCGTACCAATAATAATAGGTGTCTTGGGTTTAATCCCCAAACAACTGGGCCACAATTTGAACACCATTGGCACTGACAAATTTATCACCAGTCAATTGCAAAAGTTTTACTTGGAACAATTTAAATCCTATGACAATAACTTTAGCACCATGAATCATCAACATCTGTCTATTCTAGGTCCTTGAGAAGAATTTGATAGGTTGATAAAAATGCAAAAATCCAGTTTAAACATCTAGTTGACTTTGCGACAAACCCTACTACTAAAATACTAACAGGGAAAAAAGGCATACATTGCTTTCAGTCATGCAGAAGTCCTGCGAGGCTAAGAGATTTTCTGCCTCTCCAAGCCTCTCTTTATTTTTAACTATTCATTATTCATATTTGATTTTGGTCTCTTGTAGTTTTGAGAACTCCCCCTTCCCCATTTCCATAACTATGCAAACATTTCAGTGTGTTTTTTTTAATTAATGAACTTTATGAACTAGTTGTCTGAATTGTCATTATGCTTTTTTTAGGAAAGCCAAACCTTTCTAATGGCTGGAATTTGTGTTTATTTCTTTTTCTGCCAATACAAGTGGACGTGCCAACTCTTATACTAGTTTTAATATTGTTCTGGAGAAAAAGGTGCTAAATTTTGACAACATCAATACATTTTATAATGTTTGGGATATTTTCCAGCTACAAAACTCTTTATACAAGCGTAATTTATTCAGTAAGCAGATTTATCATTCTAAGGTTTTCAATTTGAGAAAAATTTAATACAGTTATTAATCACTGGAGCATTTCCTCACATTCTGGCAATGATTCTGTGAGGTTTACAAAACACAGTGCACTTTCAGTATGGAAAATCTGCAGCATATCACAAAATAGTATCCTATTTTGTTTTGCTCAGCTATTCATCTACATATTGTATTCACTCAAAAAAGGGACACTGCATTTATTGCTGAGTATCTTTATTTTTATGCTGTTATTGTACTTTCAAAAGGCAAGCAACATAGGGATAGTTTACTTTTTTAAAAATTGCTGTAAATAAAAATCAATCTTTGATATGAAGAGATGAATCATGAACAATTCTCATATCCTATGGGTAGCATCATCTTCTTAGAGATTCTAGAATAAAATATTTCTTTGCTTCTTTAATATTCCATGTTTATCAAATCTATACCTTTATATTATTTTTAAGTGTGTAAATGGGAAATATACAGTAGGACTGCTTCTAGATTATATATTGGAGAAGTGGGGGAGGGCTTCCATAAACTTATTTGTTGATATAACAAACAGCAAGATATATTTGTTTCTAATTTGTTTCTAATTTGCTTTAAAAATAAATAAATGTCCAACTATTATTTTATTTATATGACTGTCATTACTAGCTTTGCAGCTGAAATATTTAAAAGGAAATTGGATAAAGATGCACACATTGGTTGAATATATTACATATTACATGTTACATATATTACATATTATATGTTACATATATTAAATATTACATATATTATTGCTAGTAGTTGACATAACTGATTCAGTGATAGATCAGCTTCTCTGTAAGTTTTATTTTAAGACTTAGTCTTAAAATATGATTTTTGACAATGATTAATGATTTTTTCTTTTCCTCTTCTGCTCCTTGAATACATTTATTAATCAAATATGCAATTATCTTGGTTTTAATTGCAGATCCTACAACAAGAAGGAATGCAAAAGCTGGGCCTACAGCCCGAAACAGATATGCTAGCCAATGGACTCTCAATAGACCCCATCCTACAATATCAGCCCACACTTTAACAACAGACTGGAGGCTGCCAACTCCCAGGGCCACAGGGTCTGTTGATAAAGAAAGCGACAGCTACAGTGTTAGTCCATCGCAAGATACAGGTATCATCTTTAGTTAGATTTCATCTTCAAGTCAAGAAAGCATTAGTATAGATATAGCCAATAATATGCCAACACTGTACTTAGTGATTTGATTTGGCAGCTATAAAGAGAATCTCTATGAAGAGAATCTACTAGTTCTCTAGAGCAAAGGTCCCCAACTCCCAGGCCACAAAGTGGCACCAGTTCATGGCTAGCCAGGAACTGGGCTGCGCAAGCAAGCAAAGCCCATCCATGCATGCATGAGACCCAGGCAGGGCATGAAACCACACACACACCAATCCAGGGAAAAACCGCCCTCCACGGAAGGAGTCCCTGGTGCCCAAAATGGGGGCGCTGCTCTAGAAGCTTTCCTGAAATAGATGTGGCTCATTGGATGACTGAGAATCTCTATAGACACTCATTGGTGTACTTTATCCTAAGAATATGCTCTTTTCTACTATATAAAATTCAGTTTAGGAGCTGATTCATTAAACTGGAGACTGTTCGTATACTCATGCTATTTGTATGTTGCCCATTCCTGAAAACTCTTTGTCTGATTTATTTATAGTCCCACTCCCCAAACTGCTTTAAGACATGTCTCAAATAGCAGATCATGTCTACTGACCACTTGATTAACATGGAAAATCAAATGATTAAATCAAACAAATAAAATTAAAATATATTGCTTTAATTATTAACCTAATTAGACAAATTTATGGATAAATTTCACAGAATGTTTTGTAGATCCTGTCTTACAAAAGCATAAAGTCAGATATAGAGGTAAAAGAAATTAATATGTTTTGTTTGTTTGCTTGCTTGCTTTAGAGATTCTTTCAGAATGGCTGATAACTTACTACTTGGTTTTGATCTGGTTTCAATTTTGATCTTTCTTGTTGGATCAAAATCCTGAAACAGAATAGATTTAATCCATTGCACATTTTGTCATCTACCTAATCGGTTCAAATCAACCTTATTTTGTTTGGAAGTTGGCTGAATCAAAAGTTCAGATGCACAGCTGGTAGAAAACTATTTGAATTGACCAAACTACCAATTAAAAATGAACGTGAAATGAATTCATAGCTTTCAAAAAATAATAAAGAAGCTCTGAAATAAAATGTAAACTTCCGTGTCTTTTTCGTTCCTCAGTGTTAAATATGGATTACTTAAAATACTATTTATTTGAAATTATGTAGAGACAAATAGGAATAGATATGGACAAATATTATTTTCAAGGTGTTTTCTGAGAGTTAACATTTATCCCTTCTATCCAATACATTTGAAGATACTAATTTGACTTAAAAGAGAAATCATTCAAAAAATTAGAAAAATGGAATTAATAGCAATAATTTCACTCTGAAACAAACCTTTTTCTTCCCATTCTGTAATACTGATTTTGCATGATAGAAATAAAGAAACTATCAGCAAAACCCGAGAGCACAGAATGCCATATTGTATGTGCGTGCTATAAAGGATGTGAAAATCCTCATGGGAATATACAGTAGAAAGCCATGCTTTTGCTGATTGCTGCCTTCTGAAGGGATTTCCTTTTTCTTCATTGTTTAGATCGAGCAAGAAGCAGCATGGTCTCCACAGAAAGTGCCTCCTCCACATATGAAGAGCTAGCCAGAGCATATGAACATGCCAAGATGGAAGAGCAGCTGCGACATGCAAAGTTTACCATCACAGAATGCTTCATATCAGACACCTCATCAGAGCAGCTTACGGCAGGGACTAATGAATATACAGACAGCCTGACCTCAAGCACCCCATCCGAATCAGGGATTTGCAGATTCACTGCATCTCCTCCCAAACCTCAGGACGGAGGACGCGTGACAAACATGGCTGTTCCAAAGGCACATCGGCCAGGTAGGCATCTGTTTTAATTCCATCTGTTTTAATTCTAGGAATGAGGCAAACAAAAGCATGGCAAAAAGGTAAAAAAAAAAAAAATTGGCAGCAAAAATTCAGTGCTGATTTGTATAACTTGTCAGTAACAACAACTCCTTCTTAGTGGGTTGTATGGCAGAGCAAAGCATAATGTTCAACTTTTCAGTCTACTAAGAAGGAGTTGTTGAATACTGAAGGTTTTTAGATCCCTGCCTTCAGAACCATGACCATGCTGAGCTGCTAATCTAAAGACTCTAATTGGTAAAAAAAAAAAAAAAAAAGTCCAAGTGAGAATAAGAATTTATTCATAGCTAAACCCAGTAATATTTTTCCACAACTGAGTACTCTTATGCCTGCCAGCCCTTCAACATGACCTGAGCTCTGACATTTTGTTTCAAGGACGTTCCTCCCCCCGACCCCCCAAAAAATATTGGTAAGAATACTTTTCAAGGCTTTGTTTGGTCATCAGAAGAAAACTCCTCGTGATTGTCAAGGGTATTTCAAGGGGGCTTTTATATTCAAGATTGTGGAGGAAAATATTTCCTCCTGGTTCTGGATTTCCTTGTTACATTATTTTAAAGCATTCCTCCTGCCTCAGTAAGGAGGCCATTCTTTTTTATTGCCACAAGTTAATTGCAAAGATTCACTGGTGTTGATTTAAATAGGTGTAATACATTTGTAATCACTATTGCTAGTCTGTATCTAACAGGTCCGAATTATTGGAGATATAACTCAGGTTATTTCTAGCATAAGTTCTAGTTGGCAGAATTATTTTTTCTGCATGTTGTGATTTAATTCCTAATAGAGCAAGACTGTTTTTTCCCCCAGTTACTATCATTATTCTTATTATCAGCCCAAATCAATCCATTGCAGGTTGGATACTTGATGATCATAGATTGCAATCCATGATGTTGGTCCACTGTTGGTTGGTAGCTTGATGTTTCTCAACTTCCCAGTCTGGGATGATTTGCCCAAAACCATGTAGTCAGTTATCATGCCTAAGGGAGGACTAGAATTTGGGTCTCATCTCTCCTATTCTAATAACTATATATACTATATCACATTGTACCTATTATTATATAAGTACAGTATTTATAAAATACACTATTCAGGCAAATGAAAACCTATAATGCTACTGAATGGATAAAATTTGGTGATGCCACTATGAGAAAAAAAACCTCATTCAAAAAAGGTTCCTACAGCATTGAGATTACTTTGTTCTTTACTTTTAGTAACTCACACTGAATCTTTGTAGAATTACATAATGTATGTAAAAATGCTTTAAATAATAAATCATAAAGCTGTGCTTTATGCTGTTTCTCTGAAATAATAAAACATATGTTATTATATTATACAATTCCCTCATCCTCCAAATCCATAATACTAACTATCCTGTGGGATTAAAAATATCTCATGCCACATTTTCATTACTATACATGAAGGAGAATCAGAGAAGATAGGATCATAATTTTAATCAGCAAGCTCATATTTTTTGTGAGATTTGCTTCAATTTTTATATATTTGATAACACTGGAGAAGAGACCACCTTCCGAAATACTTTTAATTATTTTATGAATATAAGTATTTGGTATTAATCATACTAATTGGTTATTTTAAAGAAAGAAATTAAAGAAAATCGGAAATATTTTCTAAGCATATTTTATACACAAAAAGCAAATTCATCATTTTGGATTAATAATTTAAATTTTAAATCCAATCAATTCATTGAAGGCTGGCCAGGAATCAGGGGTGGGTTTCTACCGGTTCTGTCCACCTCTGTAGAACCGGTTGTTCTGAAGAGCAGCAGACATAGAACCAGTTCTATGTTTGCGGATGTTTTTGTCCACCCGCCCACCCGGGCTCTTAACTGACCTTTATTTCCTGATTTTTTCAACTTCAGCTACCATGCAAGGCACAACTACAGTTTTAAAAGCAGGAAAAAAGGGCTTTTTGAAAGGCTGCTTTTCTGCACGCAGCATACTGATGACGATTTACAGGCGCGCGCTGGCAGTGTGTAGGGAAGACGTCGTAAATCACGGAACCTTGTAAATCAGTGGTCCCCAACCTTTTTTGTACCAGGGACCAGTTTCACGCAGAAACACTTTTTCAAGGACCGGTGGGGGGGGGGCTTTTTCAAGGAGGGGGGAGGGGGAGGAGTCCAAGTTTGGTGGTTTGCTTGCAGACGCTTCATTACCTGACTAGATAACATCTGATGTTGTTACCTAGTTGGGTAATAAAACGTCTGCCAGCAAACCACCAAGTTCAGGGAGGCTCAGGACAAGTCCCTGCAGGATGGCTGAGAAGCCCCGCCTCTCAGCCCTGCCTCCCTCAGCCTCATCCCTCAGGTGTCTGCCTCGTTCCTCTCTCAGTTGCTCTCTCGCTCCTCCACCAGCCCAGGAAGAAACTGCTTCAAAGAAGCCGACAGGGTGGCTTTTCCTGTCGGTGCAGGTCCTCCAAAGCGCCCGTTCACCCCCACCCCACCGCCTGCGGTTCAATCCAGTGCTCCGTTCTGCCTGCCTGCCTGCCTTCGTTTCTGGTTGTTTTGGAGCAGCTTCGGCTGAGTAAAAGAGGCGAATAGTTATTATTCTCAGCCAAAGCTACTCCGAAACAACCAGAAACGAAGGCAGGTAGGCAGGCAGAACGGAGCACTGGATTGAACCGCGGGCGGCGGGGTGGGTGTGAACGGGCGCTTCGGAGGAGCTGCGCTTCGGAGGAGCTGCGCCGACAGGAAAAGCCACCCTGCCAGCTTCTTTGAAGCAGTTTCTTCCTGGGCTGGTGGAGGAGCGAGAGAGCGACTGAGAGAGGAACGAGGCGGGAGGAAACCGAAGCCGCTGAGCCGGAGAGCAGGACAGGCTTTGGTTGCTTCCTCCCTCCCCTTCTTTCATTTGTGTCCTTGATCCCTGATCCCAGCAGCATTCACCAAAGACGAAGAAAGCCGCCATTTTTATTTTATTTTTATTTTCTTTGCGGCCCGGTACCAAATGATCCACGGCCCGGTACCGGTCCGCGGCCTGGTGGTTGGGGACCCCTGTTGTAAATGACTGAACTGGTAGTTAATCCTGTCAGATCCCACCCCTGCCAGGAATGCATTATCTCAAAAAGAGGATAGGATATTATACAAATTTACATAAAATTAGCATATGTTCATGTATGCATGCAATATTTGAAATAATGAAAATATGCTTCACTAAAACTAGCCATATGAAACATGCATCTGCCTGCTGTCAAGCTGTTGTCAAGCTGTAAATTATTGATGGTCAATGAGTTTCTGCTTGCCAGTCATAAAACTGTTTATTTTTAAAAAACAGACTTTAAAGATTTTATTAAATTCTCTAAAATTAAATTGATTGTTTCCATTATGTGCATTTTTTATGATGAACTATTACTTCTGTCATGTTCTCTGTGAGACCATACTTACCATTATGACAACATTATAGCAAAACATTTCCACGACTCAGAAGTTTTGTTTTCTATCTTGGAATTCCTGCGTTGTCTTTTCCTATAACAGATAGAGACAGGCAAAGTTGTCAAATAATCTAACTAACTTGGAAATGCATGAAACATTTTTCATCATCTCATAATGTTTTTGCAACTGGGAAATATTGCCTGCAAATGACTGTTAGATTCAGTGACTCTCCTCTCTCATCCACCCACATGAATTCCTGAATTAAATTCCTTTAAAGGGAGCACTATGACACACCTGGTCAATTTAAAAAGCCAGAATTGACATACAGATAATGCTTGTTTTATGATCATTCTTTCAATCATCATTCAAAGTTATGGGGCACTGAATTAAGGGATTTAGAATTGGTCTAAATTACCTATAGGTGTTATAGGTGTTCCAGTGCCCCTGCGGTCATATGATCAAAACCTGGGCGATTGGCAGCCTGCCTGCACTTACAATTCAACTCTCCCAATCCCATAATTTTCTCCATCTCTGCCTTTTTGGGTGTCCTATATGCCACTATATATCCTTATGACATCCCTCTACTGGTTTTCTTCCAACATCCAGTGCACACACAATTATCTGGAGAACTGGCCTATGGGACTTGAGGGGTGCAAGCAAGCCCAGTGCTGCCTCTGCTCGTTCTCACCCCAGATTTCCTTCTGATAAACCTCAGTAGCTTCCAACATAAGTTACAGAGTGTTATGTCTTTGGGACCGGTTGGGGTTTCCAACCAGGTCCGTTCTTTAAGCGGGAGCACCAGCAGCTCCCATTGGCTGGCTCCATTTGACAGTCAGCTATAAAAGCCGGCTGTCGGGTTGAGCCAGTTGTCGTTCGCTGGCAAGTCTGCCTGTTAGCAAGCAGACGCGACGACCCTTTATTCTTTGAATAAAGCTTGTTCCCATTACGCTCTGGTCTAAGCCTCTCATTTCCTCGATCTACAACACAGAGCACTCATTGGAAGTATTCCAGGAGAACTGGTCTTCTGGCTTCAACACACTGGAAACTGCTGGCTATTCATAAAGTTTTGCAGGAGAAAAACTGGGCCAAGAATGAGCAGAAGGCCTGCAAGTAAGCTCTGTCAGCACTAAGCTGAAGCTTACAGATCAGGTTTTTAGGAATTCTTCCAACAGAAGCTGCATAATGAATTCCACATCCCTTCACTTTCTCCAGTTTTGCTGTCACCTCAGAGAATGCCTCCCACACAGGTTCTACCTTCACCAGAAAGCCAGCACCATATCTGTTGCCTTGCTAAATGACAGAGTGCACTATGTTATCCCACCACCTGTTCCCCTACTGAGTCCAGTGAAAGAAGCATGAGGTCCTCACCTAACAACAGTGTTGACCAGGCCTAATGACTGCAATCAGGGCTACTAGAACTGCCAATGAGGTCAGGTGATGTTTTGCCTAATGATCACACCATTTAACAACAACATCTCTAGTCCTAGTTGTGTTCGTATATTATGCAAAATAATTTTTCCTCAATGCAGAAAAAGAGAAAGAGAAGCTAGTTTGGCATAGCTTAAGTTGTGATCCTGAAGAATTCTTACTGACATAATGCTTATTAAGTATCTGACATAATGACATAATGCTTATTAAGTATCCATTATCTCTCTAAAACGGCATGAAAAATATAAATCTCTGTATATTATCTTAGCAATATTGTACTAGTGTTAGATGGCAGTCTGTTTCTTACCATGTTGAAAAGAGAAAAACACTCTAGTGGTTCAGAATAAGAGTGAATCAGTCCATCTAGGTATTGGGCAGAGTCCAGCGGTGTCTGGGAAACTCAAAATTCTAGGCAAACCCATCACCAGTATCTCTCTTTCTAGTGGACTTTGAAAAGTAGAGGAAGTGAACTCCAGTTTATCTTTGTTGTTCTGTGTTCTATTTCAAGAAGACTACAGCCCAGTCTGGTTTCTGCCAGGTAAGTAATGCATCCCAATCTGAGGAAGGATTGGAAAATCAAAAGGAATTAGTCAACTAGGAAATGTTGGCTTATAGGATATATTTGGTTAATTTATATAGATAACATTAATTGGTATTGATCTGAACTGTTTATCTCTTGTATATTTAGTTGTGTTTATTCTGTCTGTTCTATGTGTGCCTGAAAGATAATTGTCAGTTAAAGTCTAAAGAATTTACATTTTTCCTTTTTTTTCTTTCTCCCATTGTCTTCAATCTATTATCTCCTTAATTTTAAACTACACAATAAACAACTTATATCTTCTTTGAAATTCCTGATCTCATTGTAATAGAGAATTTATCTTATCAAGCATTCCAGTGGAGAAAAAAGAAGTTTCCACTTTATTCTTCCAGAATAGAATACTTGATAAAAAATGGTTCCTGCGCAAAAGCAAAATTAACAACTAGAAAGAGCTCCTTCAAAGGTTGTGGGAAATTGCACCAAGGGTATTGTGAGGGAAGGGCATTTGAAGGAACCAGAGAAGCCAAACCACCATACTCTCTGTGAGTGTGTATAAACATACCATTACACCCTTTCTAAGGAAATCCATTTAAAAAAACAGTTTTGTATTATAGTATATAATATGTGTGGTAGTATAATGTCTGCTTTCTGAACAAGTAGCACACAGTTTCTGACAAAGAGATTAATTTAGTCTTTCAGTACTGAAAGTAATATATATTTTAAAAAATTATTTAGAATACATACAATTTTCTTTCAAAGGTTGCCTTAATACACATGCAGCCAGAATCAAATTAATCCTCTAGCATACTTCATTATTGGTCATGTGGCTGATAGTGTTGGGGTTTTTAGTTCTGTAATAACTGGAGTCCCAAGCTTCTGAATTTATGTTCAATCCTGGTTCTTTAAAAACATTCTTGGTGGAATGGGCATAACATTTGATAGCATTTCTTATAACCAGGATTAGACTATGTTACAAGAAAAGCAATAGTAGCAGTTAAGATCTGTGTTCTGCCTAACAGAGACAGAAATAAAACAATTAAAAAGTGGCTCCTGCAAATTAAGGCATGTCTGTACAAAACATATCTGGTGATTCCATGATTAATGGTTTCAAATAAGTATTGAGATGTAATGAACTCCATTCTATCAGAGAACCACCACTGCTAGACTTTTCTCTAAAAGGCTGGTTAAATTATTGGCCAGGTTAAATTATTTTTGTTCTGTTGGACATCTCACTGTTTTTCATCCAGCAGCTTCTCATCCTGTGCTTGAAATGCTTTCTCTGGGAATAAGTTGATTCCAGGCACAATGCCACGCTTGAAGAGAGAGGCTGATTTTAAAAGAATGAAGATCAGATGAATCCAGATGAATCTCAGAATTAAGTTGTTCACTGGAAAGTGAACAACTGTAGAAGATCACTCAAGCTGGCTAAAACAGAAATACAGGGCAATTATACTAAAGTAAATAAAGTCTTCAGAAGCTTATGGACCTTTATTGACTGGGAACTCTGAGCAATTTCATTGCTTTGGTGGGTCTCTAACATAACAGGAAAACTAAAACAAATTAGGAACAGGACAAATATTTGATATATTCCACTGCAGATATGAATGTTGCGCTTTGAACAGAAGTGATGGTACTTCATGGTTGAATCATCTCATGCTTCAAGACTAAATATACCAGTCTCAAGGTTTAGTCTTTCAACTGTTTACTTGTAAAGTAGAACTTCTTAATAAAATGTGAAGTATGTGAACTCTTGAAGAGTTTTTTCCCCCTGTAACTAATCAGTGGACTCACCTTTCTCAATTTAATTAGCCTCAAAGACTCCTAAAGCAATACAAAGGTTGTTATTTTCTAGTTCTTGCCATGCCTCTACCAAACAAATAGAACTCCCAAATCAGGCACTTGAAATTAGAACAATTAAGGCAAATTATACCCATTCAGAAGCCAGTGATTCTGTTTTCCTCAGCAATAGAGCATTTTCATGATTTTACCGTATACTCATGATAGTACTTTGTGTAAGTTAAATAATAATCAGAATTAACATTAACATTAGTTTGCATTCATAAAATAATGATTGGTGCTCCTTGAGCTTGTCTGTTTTCTTGCAGATATTTCATTACCCAATTAAATAATGTTAGTGTTAGAAGGGAGTGGGATTCAGTCTCTGCTTACATACAAGCTGTTTGCTTTGTCAGTGTTGCTGGAAGTGGTAATGGTGGCTCCTTGATTAGGATGTTGTTTACTATTATCTTGTTTGTGCTGGTGGTTCCTTCATTGGGGTATTGTTTACATCTTGATTGTTGATGTAGTGTTAAACTTGTAATTAATCTCTGTTCATCTAGATGTGGGAAGTCACCCTCCCCTCCTAGAATAATGAAATGTTTTGAGGAATATTAAAAATAGGCAGATTATTATATTTCCCAAAGGGAGAAATGGAGAAACATGTTTTTAGAGGCAGAAAGCAACCCACACTTTCCTTAATAGCCCCAGCAGATACTGAAGCCAGTTTTTAGAAATGCAGATTTGGTAATCCAGTCAAGACAGGATTTTTTTAAACAAAGGAAGAATGGTAGGATTAGAAGCAGCCATCACTCAAGATCCAACATAGGAGAGAGCCATTAAGCCACAATAAGATTTATTGCCTCACCCTCAGAGCAGTCCAAACTTCAACCAAACTTAGCTCAGACAGTAGGATTTGTACTTTGCCTATAGAGCCAGCTATGAACCCTACATAATCCCTACATGGCTCCATGGGAGTCTGATATCAACCAATAGAATACATGTTCTTGCACAGGATGAGGAAGCTCAAGTGCAAAGCGCAAAGAAAGCTCACTCTCAACTCCATTTTGTCAGCTGCACCAGAACCATGTGCTTAGTGTCTCTGTTCATCATTAAACCTTCTTTCCAATCAGCCTCCATGTTTCCAGTGTCTTTCTCACAGCTTGGAACTGAACCAGGTGGATATTTCTTCCCACATATTTTAGGTATAGATTGCTGGTAAAGAGGTGTTTTGGTCTTTTTGTTTCCTTTTGGACTCTCTTGACTGGTATATAGATGTTGTTAATCTCCATGTGACTGTTGATGGAAAACCTATCTGAATACCAGGCTTCCAGGAATTCTCTAATGTTTTGGACTTGGCTTGGTGTAGGATGCTCGCAGTTTCCAAGTTGAAACTATAGTTAAGTCTGTCTATGTGTTGTGACATTACAGAGTTTTCATCATGTCTTCTAACTGCTAACTGGTGTTTATGGATGTGCTCTGCTAACCTTCTGCATGGTGTTCTACATAGTGGCTGTTACAATCCTTATACTCTATGTTGTAGATGATTCCTGGGGGGTGGGGGGGTTGTGCTGGGTCTTTTGCTTTACTTAGGGTGCTTTAGTTGCTTTGGTGATGCCAGCTAGATGTAATAGTCTGTTGGTGGTTTTTAATTTATGACGGTGTTACCCTTTTCACAGCTTGTTTCTTCTTTTTTCATTCTAAGTATTGGTTCTTATTCGTTTTTATTCTGTATTAAAAATTATAATAAAATTTTATAAAAAAATAAAAAAGGAATGCTTTAGAGGATTCTCTCTTGTCCAGCACTCTACCATTGTACCATCATGGAAGTGATATACCAACTGAATGAATGTGGCAGGGCTGTTGAACTTTGACATGAACCCTTCACAGGCATTGAGGGTTGACAGTATTGGAGGCTCTTGTGATTGCAAAAAAAAGTTGTACAGAGTTTGCAGTTCTGCTGCTGACACTTCTCCTGAAACTGGTGCAAGGCAAAAATCATGCCAAAAGTCTCATGATCTCTGTGGAAGTCACACAATAATTATGTCAGAAAGCCCAGTTCCAGATGGGTGACAAATGATTTAGCAGAACTCTTGCAAAGGTTTTTCTTATGATAGAGAGCAGCAGGATTCTTTGGTGGCTGTAGTATACTTGTCAATTGCCTTCCTCTTGTAGAGGTATATGATGGGTGCCTCTTTAAATTCCCCAAAAATGAATTCTTGCTTTCAGAAAGACTGGAATAACTCAGTGAGTTTACAGGATCACTAACTTTGTATATCTCTGTAGGTATGGTGTCTGTCTCTGAGGCTTTGCCATTGGATAGCAAGCTGACAGCTTCCGTGCCTTCAACTACTGGTGGTGGGTCATCCATGGCATTGTTGATGTTGACTTGGGGAATACTTTCTGTCACCTTGTGAATAGATGACAGGCGGTTGAAGACAGCATTCAGCTCATCTCTGCAAGATCTGAGCCTTCCCTGAAATTAGAGTTCTACCATCAATACACAGGAATGAGGAATTCCCATGAGACAGATTCATGAAGTTAACACTCTATGCTTCATAGAACCATTTCAAGTCATTTCTATCAGCATATTCCTGAATTTTATCTGTCTTGGTGATCAGCCAGCCCTCTAGCATTTCATGCAGTTTATTTAGGAATACCCTGTGTGTATTGATAAAGGCATTTTTCTTGGCAGCTGAATAAATTGTTCTGATGGATGCAATGAAGGCAATGCTTTTCAATAAGTAAAGCCTGTATCTCCTCATCATTCTCATTGAACCAATCAGGCTGCTTGTGAGCAGCACCTTCAGTGCAGATTCCCAGTTATCTTCAGCATTGTCATCAAGATGTAGATCAGCAAACTTGGTTTCTTAGTCCTCAGCCAGTGCTGAAGCTGTGCTAACCTTCTTCAGTTTGGCCACATTAATTCTTTTCATGGCCTTGCTTCCTTGTGGTCATCTCTTGGGTGTGATATAGAGCTTCATCTGTCTAACAATGAACACTACACATCCCCTTAGTCACGCTGACATCCTATCTTTTCTCCTGATTATTAGAGTCAGTAAGCTATCAATACTTACAGTGATGGTCCATCCATGAGGTCTAGTTATAAGTAAGCAGGGGAAAAGTTAAATTGCTGATGATAAAACTAGTCTCTTCTACACTGTGTTTCTGAAGCCAAACTAATATGTCCACATCTTTGTATAATTGTAAGCTTCCCAGAGTCACTTGGTTGAGTTGGACAGCTATATAGGAATTGAATGAATGAATGAATAAATAGATAATCTTAAAATCTAACATTAAAGCTACAACAAAACAATGTAAAATGAAACAATTAAATATTTAGTATATCAGTACCCACTGCATTTATAAATAAAACTGAATAGAAACTCCTTCTAGTCTTACAGAAATAATTTTGTATTTTTGAGTGTAAAGAATAAAATTTTACTTGTGAGACACCTTTAGCTTATTTGATTTAATACCTGCATATTCATCTCTTTATAAGTATTGATTTGCTGATGAACTCAATAAATTTAGGTTGTGCCTTGTAGTGAATTTCCCTTAGTAAAATCAGCAGCTGCTGTTCAAGGAATCCTTAAACTCTTTCCTTCCCCCTTCCTATAAGCATAGAATAATCACTTGGAACCACAGAAAATATGGGAGAATTAATAAACAGTGATGTTCCATTGTATATGAGCAAATGTCCTTTCTGCAAAGCCATTATTTGATGGCTTTATGTCCAATAGCAGAATGTACGGAAGATGTGCAAAGCTTTCCAAGCATACTTTCTGTTTGACTAAATATTAGCTGGAAATTTTGTTTGAACAACACTATTCAAATTCATCTCAGATGTATTTTTTGGCGTGATGGGGGGATTTCAAGAGGTATACCTAGAATTTATCCCCTTCCCCTTTGTCATGTGTGTCTGTGTATGTGCACCCTCAGACGGACACACACACACGCATATTATTCTACATTAGTCTTAGGCCATAATAAAGTTTACTTTTTAGAAATTTTAATCCATGCTTACTTCCCAAAGAGTTGCTGTGGAAAAGCAGTGTCTTTGATTTCTTCAGTAATATAAATACACCCCCTTTCCATGGATTCTGGGTACTTAGAATTATCTGCTCTAGGTATGCACTAAAATTCCTTTTGAAACTATTCTAGGATGCTTAGATTGCTTACTTTGAAGGCCTAAGTTGAAGAACTTAATTGGAAAACACTGTGGAACTAATTCCAATAGAGCACATTGTGAGCCCTATATGGTAAACCAGACCAAAAGATCAATGCCACATAAGTCTAAAACCACTTTAGATGGAACAATTATAATAATAGAGTTTTGCAAGTCTAAATATGGTTCTGTCTTCCCTCATTTTATCTTTATGTAAATTAGAGGTGGCTTGTCTGAGATGTTTTATCAAATTATTTTTTTAGACTCAACCCAAACCCCATTTGTCTGATTGTTGCTTTGGTAACAATACCCCCTCCTATCCTTCAGAACTATTCTCTATGCATCAAGTCACATCAATTTGTATTCTATTCACCAAACTTGTGAATTATATTGGCTCCCTCTAAATGTCTTAAGTTGTGGTGGTAGAGGAAAAATATATATAAATAAATCTCAATGATTGCTTGTTAAGTTTTACCTATTTTCAGACTAATTATCTATTGTTGCATGCGAAGATGGAGAAGTCTGATACCATTTTAGAATAGTTATCTTCATTAGTATATATATATATGTCCACCAATACAGCTCCCCATACCTCATGTCTATAGTGTAGTTCCCTTATAAAAATGTTCTTCTGTTGTCACATTGTAAGGCCATGCATATTTATCACTCTTTTTTAATAAGTTCATTGCTTTACTCAAGAACAGTTTGATCACACCAGTGGCTCCTTCAACCATCCAGCTGGTCAACATTGCTAAAAGCACCCACATCCATTCACTAAAGAGATTGAATCTGGCTCATCACAAATACCTCCCTTCTACATTCTATAGCTGATGGAGGAGATGGATGCCATTATTAGTTCCTTCCCCATTTGTATTCTATGTGTAGCTTTTGCCATCTCAAATCTCGACCCAGTTCTCCATTGTTTCCGAATTATTCTAAGTTATATTTTCTCCATTGTTGTAGAATTTCTTATCTATCTTTATTTCCCCCAAATCCTACTATTTTTGCCTCAGGCTATTCCTAAAATATGAAAAACCATATTCCATTAAAGAATCTTCCTCAGGGCATTTGTTAATGATCCATTTTTCAATTATCACCAGCATCTAGAAAAAAAATTGAAACCATACTGGAAAGACTAACTCACAGCTTTCTCTTCCCTTTTGTGTCTAGAGGCATTTAGTTCATTCTCATCTACTCAGCATTACTTGAGAACATTCAAAAGTTGTCTCAAGATTTTAACAAATATATATATATATATATCTCCTTACAGTTTACTTGTATATTTCTCAATATAGAGTTTAAAAATGCAGTGAACTTATAATCAGTTTTTTTTAATTTGCTTGAAGCAGTTTTGCAATTGATTCAGTTAGCCATTCTTGCTTTGTTAAATATGTAATGACGCCTCATAACTATGCATGTATGTTGTATACAGGAGTGGAGTCTGATGGCGGGAATAATAAAGCGCCGTCAGTGGCTGAAGTATTGGACAGCGCCAGCTATAAAAGCCGGCACCTGTCACAGCTTGCTGCTTTTTCTTCCAGACTTAAATAAAGACTGTTCCTGCACTCTCCTGTCCTGCCTCTTCAATTCAGAGTGCCCGTTTTACACTGGCGACAAAGGTGGGATTCTGAAGAGAGAATAAAGGACAACCTCGTGGCACTGTGGCCATCATAACTGACCTTTGCTCAGACAACATACATCCAGCACAATCAGCGATCAAGATGGCCCATCGCCCAATGTCCATCCCTTTTGATCCAGCAAAAGAGAAATGGTCATCTTATATGGGCAAATTTAAACTGCATTTAGAGGTAAATGGACTCCAAGCAGCCTCTGATGTGAAGAAGAGAGCTCTCTTCTTAACCTACTGTGACTCTGAATATACTAACTGGCTGAGGCCCTCATCGCAGATGAACTTGAAAACATCTCCTGGGACGAGCTGCAACAAACAATAAAAGGACACTTTGATCCGACCCCTTCTTACCTCGCCAACCAACATGACTTCTATACGAGGAGCCAACAAGGAGGAGAAAGCATAAATGACTTTGTGGCAGCTCTAAGGAGACTATCTAAGAACTGCAAGTTCAGTGATGCCAAAGACATGATCCGTGTCTAGTTAGTCTTGGGGCTAAGAGACTTAACACTCCAAAAAACACTACTAGCCCAAGAAGAAGTCTCTTTTAAAGATGCCCTGGAAGAAGCCCATGCCACTGAGACCTCAGACAGCTCAGCCACCCATATAAAAGGAAACAGGAAAGTGCATGCCACCCAGGCCAAGTGTCGGACATACCAAGGGACCTCAGAGTCAGAGAGCAGTGAAGAAAAAGAGGAAGATGTCCACCATGTGAGACCCAGCAAGCCGGGAACGCGCCAAGGTTCCAACCCATGCAGAGGTTGCAGAGGAAATCATCCCCCCCCCCCTCTACATGCCGTTCCAAAAAAACTGTCTGAAGGTGATACGATTGGAAAGGTCATGTCACAGAGGTATGTAGAGCTAGCCAGCCAACAAACAGGCAAGCTCAGAAAGCCTATCCCCCCCGCCCAACAATACAATCAACCAAAGAGTGGCCAAAAAAACCTGGGTGCGGCTTCCGGTTTGAGCTTCTTCGGCGACAGACTGAAACCTCATCTCTGCGAGGCTTCAATCCGTGCTCGCCGCTGGAGCACCCCGAGCCAGCTGGTTTCGGGGCTAAGCCACCCCGTAGAGATGGTGAAAAGGGGGGAGGCTACCTGCAGGGTTGAGGAGAGCCGCATCTCTCCTCCCCAGCTGGCCATTACTCCCTTTCCCGAAGGCAGTTGTAGCGGTGGTCAGAAATGGCCACCACAAAGAAGAACTCAACCAGAAAAGAATGTGCAGGAGGAAGATAAGAAGAGAAAGTTTTGGTTGACCCGGTCAAACAGCAAAAGCAACAAATAAGGTACCCTGGAATTTAAATTTAATAACATTGTTCCCAAAGAAGATTTTGAAGCTGCAAAGGAGAGAGAGAAGGGAAAGGATTAGTTTTTTTTTAATTCCCTTTCTTATACTGACAGCTAAGAGACTTAAGCAAGAAATTGAAAAAAATCCACTTTGACATTAATAGGCATCTAAGCTGAAAATAAAAGTCAAAGGGAGAATAAAGATTTCTGGATATTTAAAAGTTTTTAAAAGCAGGAAAGGAGAAAAAAAAAGAATAAAAGGGCAGGATCTGGAAAAATGGAGGAGACTGCCTGGAACTAAGGAATGGAACTGTAACTAAAAGGAACTTACAGTGAAATTTCAACAAGATTCCTCAAAGATACATCTTAATTGAAACTTGGTAACAAAATAATAGAACCCCAGGAAGAGAAAGTGGAAAAAAGAAGTAGAAAGAAACAGTCTTGGATTATGTGGATTACTTGGTGATTTTTGTTTTTTGCATCTGGATGACTAAAATTAACCGGGTGGTTGTTTAAAAATCTTTAAAATGGTATCACTCTTAGAAGAACTGAAAATGGAACTTTAAAAATGGAAAGAAGATGCACAAGAATGGAGAGGTTCTTTTGGCTTCGTATTTCAATTCTTAGAAATGGAGATCTGGAACTATGAGAAACAACAAGAAATGCTTCCAGAACAAGAAGATTGGGACAAAGAAGAAGCCATCTTTAATGATCAAATAATTTTAAGTGTGTGGGGGGGGAGAAAAGGGTGGAAAGAGAGTGAAAGGTTTAAGACTAGAAAAAACAACCAGAAAGAAGAATTTGACAGATAAGTATAATATTAGAAAGCAACAGAAGAGGGGATTACAGATGAGAGAGTTAGAAGTAGAGAGACGAGGGGGTAAAAGGGGGAGGGAGAAGAAGAGGGGGAAGAAGGCAAGGAAAAGAAGTTGTAAAAGACAGAAACAAGAAATGGAGAAACAGGGAAAACATATAAGGATTGTAACCATAAGCTTGTTTAGAGATAATAGGTGAAAATTTAATTGCAAAAGGGATTCTGCAAAGGTACATAAGATAGCATTGTTATATTATAAACAGAAATAATTTTTAAAAATATGATTAAAATGATGGATAAAATGTTTAATGTAGTTGAATGTTTGGTAATAAATAAATGAATTAAAATGATTGAGAGAAATAAATGGGAACATTTTTAATTATTAGTAATGATTTATAAAAATATAAGTGAGAAATATGGGAAAAAAAGAATTAACTATGGAAAGTTTATAAGTGTTCCCAAGGAAGTATGATATTTAATTGAAAAGAAATGTTAAAGATGTTAAGATTTTAATGAATATTAATGATAGAATTGAATTGGAATGGAATGTGTGCTTTATTTACATATATATATATATATATATATATATATATATATATATATATAATTTTTTCTTTTTAAGAATATAGTGTGTATTTTAAGAATGTACCAAGCAGAATTCGATTGGAAGTTATGTATTATATTGAATGCTATACTCTTAAAGGTATACATTGAAGCTTAAATAAGAGTTTGAATGGATAAAATTAAAAGATATAAAGGTGTCATACTCCAATTGGTAACTACATTGGTAACTACATTTGTTTAATAAGAAAAGATAATATGAAATTGAAACAGGACAGACAAAAGTATAAATATAATGATTTGATTGAGATGAGATAATTAAAATAAAGTTGAGAAAATTAAAAGAGGGGAAAAACTGTGTAGAAAATATAAAACGGTAATAAGATATTAAATAGAATATAAAAATGAGCATGAAATTGAGTTTGGTATGAAGAAGTGATAACCTGGGACCATGCTATTTTCAAAAAAGATGTTTTATTTGTATTTTGTTTTTGTGAAAACCCAAATAAAACTTTCCAAAAAAGAAAAACCTGGGTGTGAAATTCAAAAAGAGAGATGGCGCCAGGGAAGAAGAAACTCACTACACCATTGTGGGGTATTCACAGATGCAGGTAAGGCACACTAATGCCCATGAGACTAATAAAATTATGACCAGTGTAAGAATCAATGAAATCCTGTGCAAGGTGGAGGTGAATTCCGGATCTTACATATCCATGATTTCCTAGGCAACCCTAAAAAAGATCAATCCAGTGTGAATCAGAATCAGCTGGAACTGCAAAGAATCATCCTGAAGGATTACCAAGGCTGCAGAATTCCAGTGCTGGGAAGGATAACCTGCAGAATAGAATACGGGGGATTCCAAGAACTACTATCAGTGACCATCATGGACCGGGACCTGCCAAGCCTCCTTGGGAGAGAATGGTTCCAACCCTTGCAAATCAGCCTCATAGGCATCCATGCAATCACCCAGCCAGCTAGGGGAGACGACTTAGATGTCCTGAAGAAGGAATTCTGTGAAGTCTTCAGCAACGAATTGGGCAAGTATAAGGAGACCCCAGTAACATTTAATCTAGACTCCAACATAGCCCCTGTCCGATTGAAGTCACGAAGAGTCCCATTTGCTTTGCGGCCCAAGGTAGAAGAGCAGCTAGACAAGGTGGTTGCTCAAGGGGTCCATGAGCTGGTTGACCATGAGAGGTGGGAGACACCTATAGTGACCCCAGTAAAGCCCGATGGATTGGCCAGAATGTGCGCGGATTATAAGAGTACCCTGAACCACGCATTACAACAGAGCACATATCCAGTGCTGGTAGTTCAGCACCTTTTACATTCCCTGAGGTGCGGGAAATTTTTTGCTAAATTGGCCCAGGCATATCAGCAGCTGCCCATGGATGAAGCAACTGTCGAAGCCCAAACAATTGTGGCCCACAGGGGTGCATTTAAGTGCAACAGACTCCAATTTGGAGTCAGCATAGCCCCGGGTCTATTCCAGAGTATCATGGAAAGGCTATTACACAACCTCCCAGGGGTCATCTCGTACTTCAACAATGTGATCATTTCTGCTGAGAATCGGACCCAACTGATGCAAAGAGTGAGGGCTGTATTGGAATGATTCCAGGAAGCGGGGCTGAAATTAAAAAAGAGCAAATACCACATTGCAGTGTCCCAAGTGGAGTTTCTGGGATTTTTAATAGATGCGCCAGGCATCCAGCCCACAAGCTCAAAGCAATTAGAGAAGACCCGAAGCTGCAAAACAAAACAAAGCTGCAAGACTTCCTGGGTCTACTTAATTTTTACAATATATTTCTGCCGCAGAAAGCAACAATAGCAGAACCACTCCACAGACTACTCAATTAAAAAATGACCTGGACATGGGCCCCTCGCGAAGATGTTGAATTTAACAGCATAAAAAATATCCTGACATTTAAAAGCGTGCTCATCCAATATAGCGAGACACTGCCGCTATTGTTAATCTATGACACATCCCTCTATGGCATTGGCGCAGTGTTAAGCCACAAACTACCCAATGGGAAAGAAGCCCTCATCATGTACTACTCAAAAACACTATCAAAACCAGAATGAAATTACAGCCAGATCAATAAGGAGGCCCTAGCTGCTATAGCCAGAGTAAAACGCTTTCATGAGTACCTGTACAGAAGATCATTTGAACTAATAACCAATCACAAGCCGCTACTGAGCATTCTTGTGGGGGACAAATCTACACTAAACATCTTGTCCCCAAGAATGCTAAGATGGATGGTTTTCGTAGCAGTATATAACTATAGACCAATCCACAAGCCAGGAAAATCAATAACACATGCAGACACCCTCAGCAGATGCCCCCTGCCAGACTTCATTGAAGACCCGGCGTCTTCCACTTCCGTGTTGCTCGTCGAGAATCTCGAGCCCAGCTACTAATGTCAGCTGAAATCGTGAGACTGATGGCAAAAGACAAAACCTTGGCACAGGCTTTGAATTGAGTGTGGAGGGATGGCCAGAATCGACAGAGGGAGACGAATTCGTTCCATTTAAAAATAGGCATTAGTGGTCGATGCCTACTCCAAATGACTGGAGATAGTAGTAATGAAATCGGCCAAATTGAAGCCACCATAAGAGCCCTGAGAAAATTATTCGCCACTCATGGGCTACCCGATGTGCTAGTGTCCAATAGCAGGCCACAATTTACAGCACAACAATTTGAGGGCTTCCTAGCGAGTTTAGGGATCTGCCATGCCCTGTCAGTGCTGGCACACCCAGCGACAAATGGGCAAGTGGGGAAGATGGTAAGAACCACTAAAGAAATCCTCAAGAAAATGGGCCCCAGAGACTGGCAAGAAAAAATAGATGAAATGCTGCTGATCCAACACATTACACCCTGCTCAGCAACCCACAGGAGCTCAGCAGAATTGTTGTTGGGCAGGAAATTAAGATCACCCCTTAACAGGGTCCACCCCAACTATAACAATGACACCCCACCAGATTCCACAGGGAAATGTAGAACCTTCACAACAGGGGACTAGGTATATGCACATAACTATATGTAAGGAGCTACCTGGATTCTGGCTAAAATATTAAAAAGCATGGGCCCCAGGTCATACAGAGTAGAGGTGGAAGGGGGAAAGATATGGAACCGGCACATAGACCAATTAAGGAGCCAGATAACCCAAACACAAACAGAAACCAAAAACTGACAGTAAAATACAACCAGCCCTGACAACTAACAGAGAAAAAGAACAATCACAAAAAACCCCAAGTCTAGCCTCAAATCCGATCAGAGTAGTGGGGAACATAACTTTAGATGGAGAAGTCCAGCAAAGTACTTCTGGGGCCTCCAGCTCAACAGACCCCGCCACGCCTCTGGAAACCTTCGAGGCATTTCCAAGGGCGGGGTCCAGAGCAGCAGCGGACCCATCCATATAGGCCGCTGCTCCAGAAACAACTGAGACACGCAGGCCAGGTCACACACACCAAAGCCCCACCTACTTGCGGGACTACGTATGCTAGACTACTTGTGATTGGTTGAGCCTAACTAAGGCGAGAGGGGTGTTAAATATGTAATGACACCTCATAACTATGCATGTACATTGTATATAGGAGTGGAGTCTGATGTCAGACTCCACTCATTGGTCCAGCCACTGACAGGAATAATAAAGCGCCATCAGTGGCTGAAGTTTTGGACAGCACCAGCTATAAAAGCCAGCACCTGTTGCAGCTTGCCGCTTTTTCTTCTGGACTTAAATAAAGACTTTCCTGCACTCTCCTGTCCTGCCTCTTCAATTCAGAGTGCCCATTTTACACTCTTCATATAATGTGATGGAAGAAATATTCTTCTGGATTCAGTTCCAAGTGGGAAAAAGACACTGGATTCATGGAAGTTGCTTGGAAAGAAGGTTTATTGATAAACAGGATCACATGCCTTGGAGATCCTGAGTGAAAAGGGAAGAGATACTGAGAGTCCCTGGGTTCTATGCCCTCTCTAAGCTTTGATCTTCCTGTGGCACAGGAAGAGTATCCTGATTGATTGCTGTCAGGGGTCATAGCTAGCTTTGTAGGTTATCTGTGTGCTAAATTTGATTGAATCCTGCTGGGTGATGCAATCTGGTGAGATGGGTAATCCTATCATGTCCTGAGGGCCATGTCTTAATCCCATCACCCTGGAGCTGAAGGGTGGGGAGCAGGGAGCTGCAGGAAGCTGTTTTGTCTTTAAAAACATGTTTCTCCTTTTCTCATCCAGGGAAATATAATATTCTGCCCTTTTAATATTTCCTAGACTATTTCATTCTTCTAGGAGAGGGGTGGGTGCTAACTTTCTACAAATTCAAGATAGCCAGGCAGGAAGAAAGGAATCTGTGTTACTTACTTTACAACAGCAGGTTTCAATCAGCAGTGTGAAACCTTCAGATATTTCTAAGTTTTATATTAAATTGTCCTTCATACGTGATTTATTTAAACATATTGCGATGTGTAACACTTGTCCAAAAACTGCTGAAGAGTAATTGAACCCATATCAATTATACAAGGATAATTCCAATCTCTTCTCACTAAAAACTGAATTAATCAAATGTTGCTAATCATTTCATAGTATTAAAATGGAAGCAAATTCTTGATATAATTCAGGGTTGTCAAACTCACATTGTCATGGCGGTGTCACGTGACGTATGGTGACTTTTTTCCCTGTGCTAAATTGGGCGTGGGCATGGCCAGCGTGTGACATATCCGGCCCATGGGCCAGGAGTTTGACAGCCTTGATATAATTACTTAGGATTCTCACATATAGAGTATATGTTTTTCCTGCTTGCTGCATTAGGCTCCTTTGGAAATATATTCCTAACTCTGGAAATGGAAGTGGGTGCTTCATGCTTCACATCACAAAGGCAACAGGGTCATAATGCTTCCTAGCATATCTAGGGATTTCAGTAGCCTCCCAACTTTTCAGATCTTGGACCTGCCTGTAGCCAAGGAAGCATTAGGAGAGTTCCTTCTTATTTCTTCAATCATATATTATTAGGATGACAATGGTAATTGTTAAATTTCTATTCAGCAAGTATAAACATGGTAGGTGTGAGTTCATTAATTGAAAAAAAGTATGTATTTTATTTTGTTTGAAATTCATTTTGTCATTATCTCATTGCTTTGTTAAATAGGAAAATATTTTTTCTGCTTCTGAAGCATTTCCTTTTTATCAATATGCAGTATTTAATATAATTTTAAAAGTATTGGATGATATTTTTCAGTTATTCTCTTTGTTCAGGTAATGTTTTAAACTATTTAAAGGCATTCTTGGTAGTGGTGGAAAAATCTATAGTTTTACTTTCTTTGCACCGTGTGTTGCCCCAAGCTCATCATGGAATCCCTGCAGGCTTGATTGTTATCTCATATTTCCCAGGACTATTGATAAAAATAGAAAAATCTAAACAGTTCAATTTAGAATAAAGGAGCTATGGAACAGGTTACCAAACTCAGACTAAGAATATGCATTCCTTAAGGGAGATAAAATGTATATGTTTTGTCATGTACACACAGAGTCTTATTATCGTGAAACCTCATTTGATATGGAGAAAAATGTGACAGTTTAAATCAAGGGACAGAACTACAGAAGCTGAGAGCCAACACTGGGAAAAGCATAGGTCTAACACTGCAACCTACTAGCCTCAGTTTGGAATTTCTGGAAAAAATGGAAATCTAATCAAAGAAAAGGGAGGGACGCTTTATGAAAAGCTGCTATAACTATAGAAATACATTCTATCTCTAAATTTCTTGAATTTTCTGTTCTGTGTTAAAGCCGCGTTCTGTCATTTGTTTTATTTCTCTGGACAAATTAGGAAATTATATTTTGTGCTACTTATATTTTGAGTATGTGCATGAGAATATTCTCTTTCTTTCAAATTTCTTGTGATCTATATAGCATTATTTCAGAACTCCCTTGCCATTCCTCCCCCCAACCCCCAATGGAGTCTTGAGGGCAATTGCAAGGTATTACCTTTTCTCTGTTAATGTTCTTTTGTTTTATTAACTTACATGTTTGTATTTTGCTTATTTAAAATGTAAAGGACTTTTTTGTAACCATTCATATATATTTTTTGAGAAAGCTTTACATTGGTTATCTCCTTTGGTTATCTCCCCAGAGAATAGGTGGGTGGAGGATGGCCGAAAACTCTAGCCAGATCCTTCTATGCTACATATAGAAAAGCCTCTATTAAATGCACATCTTTAAGAGCTTGAATTTGGACTTCAGCCTGGTCTTCTAAATTCTTTTGTCCATCTACTGAATTAACTGAAGCATGTGATACAGTTTGTAACTTTAAAAAGCTTTTAGAGGATATGTACCTAGAAATAATTGTTTCCATGGAAACAATAAGTGATGCATCCTGTTCATAAAGTCAGTTACAGGTTTTTACAGCTGCAACTAGCCTTTGGGGTCTGCTACTTTTCATTATACAATTTCAGACTTGCTAAGTATATAGTTCCAGGGCAATATAAAACTCCTTAATTATTGGAATTGTGAATAGCTACCTGCCTAAAGGAAAGCACTATGAATAATCTGGATGATATACTATGGAAACAATAAATGTAATTCTACAAAGCTCTCCAAAATTGTAAACCAAAATTCCTCATAGCTGCCCCAGTGACAAAGCAAGTAGAATTTTTACCTTACATATTACTTTGAATAAGGGGGGAAATGCAGAGGTGGTATTCAGCAGGTTCTGACTAGTTCTGGAGAACCAATAGTGGAAATTTTGAGTAGTTCAGAGAACTGGCAAATACCACCTCTGACTGGCCCCACCGAGGGGTGGGATTCAAAATTTTTAACAACCGGTTCTGTGGGCGTGGCTTAGGTGGTGGTGTGGCTTGGTGGCCATGTGACTGGGTGGACATGGCTTGGTGGTCATGTTATTGGCTGGATGTGGCCAACTCAATATCACTCACATCGAGGCACGCATCTCCTCACCTGGCCTCTCATGACTGTGGGGATGCTGCAATAGTCGTAAGTGTGAAAAATGGTCATAAGTCACTTTTTTCAGTGCCATTGTAACTTTGAATGGTCACTCCACACAAGCAAAGTACCAGCAAAGGAGGGGAAAAAAACTCCAGAGAAGTTCCTGAGACAGGAAGTCTAGTCCTGCCAAGAATGTAATAAGGGTTAACGGAGAGGCAGTTTCTGTAAGCAACACCAGAATGTTTCCTTCCTGCCTTCCTTACAGGATTAGGCCAGTAATTTCTTCTAACAACCGGTTCTCCAAACTGCTTAGACTGTTAACAACCGGTTCTAGCAAATAGGTGTGAACTGGTAGAATCCCACCCTTGGCCCCACCCCCATCTATTCTCTGCCTCCCGAGTCCCAGTTGATCAGCTGGGTCTTCTTTTGTTGCCCTGCACAGGAGAATGGAGCTGGAAAGTAGGTTAATGGGGTGGGGAGGGAATGGGATTTTGTAGTATCCTTCCCCTGGAGTGGGTGGGAATGGAGATTTTACAATATCCTTCCCCTGCCATGCCCACCAAACCATGTCACGCCCACCAAGCCACACCCACAGAACCAGTAGTAAAAAAAAAACTTGAATCCCACCACTGGGAAAATGCTATTCACCCTGGGTAACCAAGGGAATTTATTACAACTTTTAGCTAAGGGGTAAAATCATCTGCTATGGAATGACTTCCTGCTCAAAGCACATGCGAGATGGTGCATTTTGGATAATATAGCACAGTAGGATAAAGCAGAGTAAAGGTGAGGGTTATAATATCCCACAAGCAAAACTGCAGGTGAAGATGAGTATAAAGAGAAGCCCGCAGGTAGGGGTCTCTACTCTTATCCGAAAAATCAGGCAAGTCCTTTTTGTATTTATTATTTTAGTAGCTAAAATATTCTCCTTTAAATAAGAAATGTTATATTTTTAGACCAAACTGATTAATTAGCAAAATTAATTCAATACCCATTGCTAATTCTAATCAGATCTGACCACTGGTAAGCTATTATAATTTTTTTAAATATATTTTTAAATGAAGTCAAATGCTATTAAATCCTGCAGCTGTACAACTTATAATTTCAACCATTTAGAAAGTACCATACTAGGGAAGAATGGTCATAAAACCATTTACCTTTTGCTTAGGATAGAGTGCATGATTTTCTGCCTAAAAACATTGGTTTGAATAAGGAATACTGCAAACGTGATGTATATTCATCCTAATTCTAGTTAGATTGCACATACTTTCTTTTTGCTGGTAATTGGGTTAGTACTGATCAGCAGCAATAATGATACAACTGTGTATTTCAGTTGTATCATCTGATGTTTTATTGAGTTGTAAATGGGGATCTGTATTTTCTCAACTTTGATCAAATATGTAACATTAACTAGACACAATGAGAGCAACCACAGAGGAAAGCAATTCTGCAGCTCTGCATAACATTTCAATAGTATTTTGAAAGGCCCAGCATTTCTAATTACATGCAAGAGGTCCTTCTAATTGCTTTTGACAATGCGACTCTGAAAATAATGAATTGTGAAAAATGAGAAAATTCAGACAGATTAGGCAATATTTCTCAAATTGCAGCAGGGGGGGAAAGATTGATAATGGCTGCATTCCTGTAATTCACAAGCTACATTTGCTCATTGAGTGTCTGCCTCAGCCTGCTCAGAGAGGTTCAAATGTAATTGCAAAAGGTTTTATGGACCAGCTTTTTGATAATAAATTGTAATATAATATAGTGAACTTAATATCAGCCTTAAATGAGCAGTAATTAAAGTGGTGAACTTGAAATATCATAGTTGAAATACGATGAAGGATGGTGGAAACATAACACTTTGCCAAGAACATTGGTTTGTCTTTTAAATGATATAGTATTTTAATCAAGTTCTCAACAGCTATAATGGCTGAGTTGAACCTGTAAAATGCATGTGATATCCGAAAGGGATTCTGGCAACAGTAATATAGTAGGAGCATCTATTATTCTTTCAGTGACCCTTGGGGGATGAATTGACACAAAGCATGCAAAATGTCAGCATGATGTATTTACCCTATGGAAGGTTTCACCTAAATTTATCCCAGGAATTTAATGTTTCATTTTCATTTTCCAAATTAGCTATAGTAAATGAGCTTCCTTTTAATTTCTTCATTTTAAAAGAATTTCCATTCCATTTTTCAGGTGTCAGTAACTGAGTAAAATGTAGGATAACTTTAATATGTTTTCTCTCTCTTACCAAGTAGCCATGAGATTGGTTTTGGCATATTGTCTTAAAAATATATGATGCACCAAAAATGGAAACAGTTTATTGTCCCTAATCTTTCATTCTTTCATGATATATTTAGAATATTTTCAAGATTTCAGTCTGCAGTTCATATTGATTTTAAACATCATGGCTCATTTCATAAGTTTCTAAAACTCTGCTACTACATTAATATTGAATTAAAAAGTATCTCATCTATGCCAATAATGAGGATAGTGGGACTGAAAACTGACAGGTTTGTGAGTTCAAAAAAGCTGCTACAGGAATAATTTTGTAGTAGAAGAACCATTATTATTCCAACCCAGATAGTGATTGGTGACTTCAAAGGTTTTCTTGAAAAGATGAAATAAAACATTTTAAGTTTTTTAAAAATGTTTTTAATGTTTGTGAAATGTTCTTGCCTACCTTACTAAAGGCATAGTTAATAATATGTTCACACATTTATATACTTTTTGATCACCCCTTGGAGAAAATGTATAAAATATTGTGAACAAAATAATAAGATGTCTTGAGTCAATAATGTAATTTTCATTCCACTTGCCCCAAATACCTATTTATCCCTTTGGAGTACCTTGTCTTCAGCAGGTTATCCAAAAACAGTTGATTGGACTTTCATAGATTTTCACATAAGATCAGTCCCAGCATCTGGATTTTCCCTTTTTTCTTGATGGCGTTCTGAACATTCAGAAAGTATATTTCAGAAATATATGAATCTGAATAAACTATCATTTGCTGCACATACTTTTTCTAGCCAAACAAAAAAACCTGTTATTTTAAAGTTATGAGAAGACCATAATTTTGGGATAACTTTTGTAGCAATTAAACTCTGTCCATGAATTATTAAGTATACTCATTTTCACTGCTTGTGAGTTGAAAGGTTTGCTTTCATTGCACACACAGCTGAAAAGAGGTAATTAGAGCATCAAAGGCAGTGAAGCATCTTATTACTTAAAGCTTTGTCTGAAATGTTAGCATTTGGCTGTATTGTCCCTTTCGCAAGAGTTGACAAATCTTAGTTATAGAGGAAACCATTATCTTTTCAATTATAAGAATATTTTTTTTTGCTTTTTCTTCCAGAAATAAAGTTATGATCTCTGGCTATTTACAACAGATTAAAATGTATTAAAATGTGATCTAAAAATATCAGACTCCGAAATTGGACTTTTGTTTGGGTTTCAGTTATTTATTTTGCATTCAGAAGCATCATTAGGCTAATAAAAATAAAATGGTTTTCATTCCATTTCTTTGTGTTGTATTCTAGGCTGCAAATTAACACTGGGTCCTTGGTGCTCTCTGAGCTTTGCTGTCCTCTTGCAGACATTTCATTACCCAACTAGGTAACATCATCTTACTAGAAGGGAGTAGATTTGGTCTCTGTTTATATACATGCCCTGTCAATGTTGATGGCACTGTTTTGGTGGTTCCTTGATTAGGTTTTAACTGTTTGTCTGAGTTAGTAGTTCCTTGTTTACTGCTTGATTGTTGGTCTAGTATTAATCTTGGTGCTAATGTCTGCTTATCTAGATGTTGATTACTGGCAAGGAGGTATTTCAGTCTTTTTGCTTCTTTTTCAGCTTTTGGTTATTTTAAATAGTACCGTATGTGCATGTCATTTATCTTTAAGTGCCTGTTGATGGCTGATTTATCTGAGTGTGTCAGACTTCTAGGAATTCTCTAATGTTATTGGAATTAGTTTAATCTAGGATGTTTACAGTTCCCCAATTGAAATTATGGTGAAGTCTGTCGAGGTGTTCTACAATTAAGGAGTTTTCATCATGTATTGTGACTGCTAGTTATATTCATAAGTGTATTCTGCTAGACTTCTCTGCCTGTTTGCCCTGCATAGTGGCTGTTATAGTCCTTACACTGTGCGTTGTAGATAACTTCATTGTTTACTGATGGCCTTCCCAGTCTCAATTGCTATTATTAACTGAGGCTTCAGTAATGAAGACTCACTTATTGCAACCATGAATTTTTATTTCCCAATTCAGCACTTCCCCTACTATATTAAAAAATGTTTCATTTACATGAAACTTTCTGCCATGTTTCTTACACTCTTCTTATTCTATTCTTTTCGATTTTGGAAGGTCCCTGTTTCAAAGGAATCAAGGAAACAGGCAAGATTTAAATCTCTGCAAACCTTTATCCTGGGACAAATGTAGGGAGAGTAAGCATACAATATATATGTATTCTCACTGTAGAAAAAAATTGTCTCCTGTGAGACAGGGAATAAAAGTGTATGGAGTTATTGTTCATGTAGTCCCTGAACAACTACCATTTTTAGTTCTTAAGGCCAAAAAAGTGCCTGTGCATTCCCCAAAATATTCTTGCCCCTATTACAGATAATGTCCTACTAATGCTCTATTTCAACTGCCTGTAGAATATTATTATTTTCAAAAGTGTCTTTTTCTTGTAATGCAAAATCAAAATTATTTGCCAGCCTGTGTTAAAATAATACAATATTAAAATTCCCTCTCATAATGATGAGTCAGCATAAAAGTAGCAGCAGTGAATCTGTCAATTTGAATTTTAATACAGTAAATATTGATAAATATACATAAAAAACAAAAGTTCTTTTATGGTCTTCTATGATTTTTTTAAGTAGAAATGCATCCTGAGGAATTTTTTTTTTAAAAAAATTCTGGTACAGAAGAGTAAGTTTGGGAGTGGCCTGCACAAAGTTTGCCTATATACCAACCAAAAAGATTTCAGCCACTGAATTGTACAAACTCTATAAATATGAGTTACATATGAACCTCTTAGGGTGGTATCAATAATTGTACAAATTTGCTGGTCATACAAAAGTTAATGTTTAAGAAAAAAAAATATTTCTGCAAATCCTGCAGATAGATGTCAAGTACAGAATGCACAGGCAGTCCTTGCTTAGCAACCACTCATTCAGTGACTGTTTGAAGTTACAAGAGCACTGAACAAGGAGACTTATGACCGGTCCTCAAAGTGGTGGGCATTGTCACATCTCCACAGTCATGAGATCATGATTTGGGCATTTGTCAACCAGTGTACAATTATGACTGTCGCAGCATCTCAAAGTCACATAATTCTCAGTTGCAATGTTCATTGCCAACTTCCAACAAGAAAAATCAATGGGGAAGCAAGCAGGAAATCACAAGTCACACTTATATGATGTAGCGTTAAGGTAATCAAGCCGTGCTTGATCACCTTAATGACTGCAACTGAAATTGCTATTGTAAGTTTCTATGATGAAGTAATCTTTCATTTTGCAACTGCATTGCTAAGTGACAAGAGTTCCCAGTCCCAAATGAAGATAAGAGCCCTGATGGCACAGCAGTTAGAATGCAGTATTGCAGGCAAACACTGCCCACAACCTGGAGTTCATTCCTGACAGGGGGCCAAAGTTAACTCAGCCTTCCCTTCTTCTAAGGTCGGTAAAATGAGGACTCAGATTGTTGGGGTCAATATGCTGACATTGTAAATTGCCCAGAGAGTGCTGTAAAGTATTGTGGGGTGGTATATAAGTCTAAGTGCTATTCCTATTGCTATATCTGTTGGGAAATTCTGTTCTGTTTATTTGTAGGAATTACAGGTAAATTGTCAACATTTCTCTATCCTCTGGTTCTTCCTGAGTGCTGCTGTTCTGCCCCAATCACTGTATACCTTGCATTTTATTTTAGATCAGAGGAATTTTATCTAGCCAATTATGGCAGATTAAAAAGAATTAAATAAATATAAATTAGCAGCTTAAAAATCCTCAGGCATTAGCCATTCTGTTTCTATTGGTAGATTTATGTAAATGCTGCAAAATATGCTTGTCTTTTCCCAAGATTAAAAGTACGTACCATGCTAAAAATATCAGATCATATGCCTGTGTTGGAAACTTAACTACAGAAAAGAACATATTGTCAAACAAAGAATAGAGATTCCATCCAAACTTGATTTTATCTGTCTGTGACTATGAATCAGGAAGCAAAGAGGAACAGTTTATCCTTTATGTAGAAATAGTACAGTATTTACTTTTATAGCCTCCTAAGCAATTTGTTTAATTTTCAGCTGCCAGACAAATTTCTGTGTTATTACTTAATAGAAAAATTGTGCAATGTATTCAACGTAACTTACTTCCTAAATCTTTACTATAGTATTGTAGAATTATAAAACAACAACAACAAACCCTACTTAAATAATTTGGCATTGCTTTGCATGACTATGGTTTCAGCAGGAAATAGTTGACATGGAAGCATAGTTAATGTAATTTAATCGTTTTTTTATTTACATTTCCATAAACATGATTTGTGGTGACTGTATGGACAAATGCTCACCATCCTAACTTTTTTCTAATGATAATTCATAGCTTTTCCATGGACATTCTCTCTTGATCCCTTCCATGTACCTGATCTGTTGCCTACCATTTTGTTCAAATTTGCCAAGGATAATAATTTTTTCAGACATCACAACTTATATCACGTGCCGTAAATATGCAATTTTCTGCTTACTGATCATTGCCTCAAGGGACCAGTCACTTTTTATTTCATCCAGAACTGATTATCATTCTTCTTGCATTCCATAGCATTCCTAGTAACTGTCTCCAAATCCAAAATTTGAAGGCATCTTTTGCTTTCTCACTGTCCAGTTGTCATAGTTTTATTATTACTACTCTAAAGACCATAATTTTGACAGCTCTGGTCACTGTTGTAACTGAAATCTCCTTGTGACCAGAGCTTTCTATGGCTTCTCAGAACCTGATTGAAACAGAGGTGGTATTCAGCAGGTTCTGACCAGTTCTGGAGAACTGGTAGCGGAAATTTTGAGTAGTTTGGAGAACTGGCAAGTGCCACCTCTGACTGGAGATTTTGCAGTATCCTTCCCCTGCCACGCCCACCACGCCATGCCTACAGAACCAGTAGTAAAAGCAATTGAATCCCACCACTGGATTGAAACCCAGTGCAAAACACCACCTCACATATATTAAACACATCGGTTGCATTCAGTTCAGATTTCCCTGTCAGATTTTACAAGTACAATCCACAACCTGAATATTTGCATTATTCTTGCCTTATGCTATCCATTTTGAGTTTGAGCAGCTTCTTGAAACTCTATATAGCAGAGTTACTGAACTTTTTCCTCTCTACTTAATATTATGCTAAACAAGTGTTTTCTGGAAATGTATAAACTCTGCAATGCTGGCTTAATATATATGTTGCTCTGTTTTGAAAACATGCTTTGTAATCTGAAATTAAGACAGAGTTTGCAGATATAGGCAAAAACTCCCTGTATGATTGAAATTGGCAGATGACTTTTTTTTACTGATAAAAATTTCTGATTTTCTATTATTTTTGGCCCCCAGCAGGGCCATCTATCTTGCATAAACAGGTGAGCAATGAAGTTTGCTTAGTAGTGATCACACATATCACCACTTGGCTTCAAATGTCATTTGAAGTGTTATCTGTTACCTATAAAGCCCTTCAAGGGATAAAGCCCAATTATTTAAGAAATCCTCTATCTCCCGTTGTTTCTTCCCATTAGATGTATTCAGGCAGAATGGATATGCACCAGGTCCCTTCAATTAAATGCTGTCTTCTTAGAAAAAGTGTTTAGAAATATACCTTCTCTGTTAAAGCACATGACTGCTGGAACAGCATCTCTCTAGGCATATATACAGTTCTACTTCCATTGTTCTCCATAAGTCTCTAATGACCCCCCTTGTTCTCAGGTTTGTGATTAGGGTGTCTGTGGAGTCCCTATTGTCTTTCTATTGCATTTTGGGAAGTGTTTTAGTCTGAACACTCAGGAATCATCCAGTCTCCTTGGAGATCAGTAGCCTTAAAAAATACAATAAAATAAAATAATTAAAACAAAGCAAAGATGGTTGTGGCTCATGTTTTTGCAAGTGTAACTTTTCATAGGCCTTGGAGTTATTCTTTCCATATATCAGGATGATAATCTCAAGGGAGATGTTTAAACTGTTCAAGAACAGACAGATGCTATTAAGTAATAAATGAAGAACAATCACTTTTATGAAATACCCAAATTCCATCTAAATATTAAGTCTGTAGTATGTTATGTTTTGTAAAAAAGGAAGCATCTTCCATTAAATGCTATCACAGACATCACTATTGTTTAGAAGCTGTTTCCCAAGAGGACAACTATAATTGTTCTGTTTCATGCAGTGGAAAAAATGTGTATATAATGAATGTTGAGTGGGCAATTGCTATTTAAAGAGTTACATAAACATATAACAATTATTGTAGATCACTACAGCAGGAATGAGGTTTAATCATTCACTCACTCACTCATTCTTTCCCCATTTTCTATTTCTTTGAATAATAAATAAATTATGCCTCATTTTTTCTTCCATTATTACTATAGTGGAACTTGGAGGAGCACAGCAGTACTTTTTTAGAGCTGTTTCAGTCAGTCTTTCAGCTGGGATATGATACTGAAACTACAGTACTTTGGTCACTTTGATGAAAGATCTATACAGGAAAGTGCAGTGGGAGAGTTTGGGGCCGCTAAGCTTCCTGGATATTATACTTCGTGCCTAAAAAAACAAACCTGATAAACTCAGATTTGGCAACCAGACACCACTTTTTAGTTACATTTAATACTGCAATGTGTACTACATGAGGCTATCCATGAAAAGTTATTCGTTTTCATTTAGTTATATAACAATAGTGTAAATGAAATGCATGGGCATTGCTTTTATTTACATTACTTGTATTATTAGTTGTGTATCTCTGTTAAAAAATTAATAAAATATATAATAAAAAAGCATGTACAGGTAGTCCTTGTCTTACAACAGTTCATTTAGTGACTGTTAGAAATTACACCAATCCTGAAAAAAGTGGCTTATGAATGTTTTCTCATACTTATAACTGTTGCAGCATCCCTGTGATCATGTGATAAAAATTCAGACGCTTGCCAACTGACTCATCTATTTATGACAGCTTCAGTGTCCCAGGGTCATGTAATTCCTTTTTTGTGACCTTCTGGCAAGCAAAGTCAATGAGGAAGCCAGATTCCTGCTAGGCTGCTAGTAACTTAACAACTGCAGAGATTCATTTACCAACGGTGGCAAGAAAGGTCATAGAATGAGGCACTGGACAACTTTCTTGCTTAACAACAGAAATTTTGGACTCAGCTGTGGTCAAGGAGTACCTGTAGAAGTTGTAGCTTCTGTAGGATAAAATGTGTCAGCTAGGCTGCTAACTAGTGCAGGTTGCATAAACCTTGTGATGCCTCTATTGAAAGATCTACATGCCTGGCATAATTTAAGGTTTAGTATCTAAAGCTCTAAACAGCTTAGGGCCTGCTTATCGACCGGCTCTTCTTTGAACCTTTGCTGTTTGTTAAGATCCTCAGCAGAAGGATGGATCTCTGTGGAAGAATAGGGAAAAGGGGTGACAGATATGCAGCACACACCTTATGTATATTTTGCGTATGTGTTTCAGATGTTGAGAGCCAAGTATTTAATGTCGGCATTTGTATGATGGCATCATGATTTTCTGCAGATGCTCTAGAGAAGTTTCTTGCGGAGACGCCTGCTATTGGGAAGTTCATTTTTCCAGGATGCGGGAGAAAGCTTCTCCTGTTTGGTTCCTGGAATAATATGCACTCCATTATGACTGCATTTAATTTTCCCTCTCAGACTTTAAGAAACTTTTCAAGGTGCAACTATTTGGTTGCAGGTTGTTAATTTTATTGTTGGTGATCATTTATATACATGTTTATATACACCATTAGGGTTTTGAATTTTTTGTTATCTGCCTTGAATGTATCCTGGAGTTGAAAAGTGAGATGCATACAAAATAAATAATAAATAATCCTTTTTCTTTTAGAAACAGAATACTTTTTATAAATAATTCATTCAGTAAATGCCTTAATTCCTATACATTTATTGTGGAAACATTAACAGAAAGTTGCTGTAAATGATATCATGTGACCATATTCTGGACATGCTATTCATATCCTTATTTACCTGTTTAGTCATACATATATTTAATTGATAGCATGTTCCCCCGTAAAACAATGGTTCACTGTGTCCAACATTCATTGCAGCCTTTCATATTTCACTCCTTTCCGAACCAGGTTTCATCTACTTTGAATGCAAACTGCATTGGAACAAGTGAGATATATTCCTGCCTAATGGATTGGAGTTGAATATGGTTTTGTGAATGTGACATCTAAAAGTATGGAATGGTGATATTTGCCTTCCCTGTTATTCAAAATACAATTTTTATGATCTTGCCTTTCTTTCTACCCTAAAAACATGAATATCATCAACTCTGCAGTAAAAATCAAGTGCATGGCTGCCCTCCAATTTCATGCATCAATATTGCTTGAAATTAATGAAACAAATTTGGTTTGGTTGCCATATGTCAAATCATTCTGCAGGGATGTGTATTTCTGGGTTGAGTGCACCCTCTTTTTTCTCTCAGCACCCGTTGGCAATCGGGCCATGCAGACTAACTCTCTTCCTTTTCCTTCCTCTCCCCAACAGGTGACCTCATGCATTTGCCACCGTATCTTCGGATGGACTTTTTGTTAAACCGAGGCGTTCCAGGCACTAGCAGAGACTTGGGTTTGGGACAGACCTGCCTGGAACCCCAAAAAAGCCGAACCTTGAAGCGCCCGGCCGTCTTGGAGCCAGTCCCTGTGGAGGCTTCCTCCACGAGAGAAGCACAGTCATGGCAATCTGGTGGCGTAGCAACTTTACCTCAGCGAGAAGGAGCTGAGCTAGGACAGGCAGCGAAAATGAGCAGCTCCCAAGAATCCCTCCTGGACTCTCGGAGCCACTTAAAAGGAAACAATCCCTACGCAAAATCTTATACCCTTGTATAACAAAAAGAGAGCATGGCTGGACAGTGGCTGTACATACTTAATAATTATTTAAAAATCCGATCAAAGCTACCTTTTTTATTGAATACCAATATTTATAATTAAAGAAGAAGATTGCCAAAATATTTGGGACAAAAATGCAACTGACAGACAGTGCAAAGACTCTCGTGCTTTTTTTCTGTCTGAGTGTGAGCTTCATCTGAAAGGACCTCCTAAATTTTTTAAGAAAAGGGAGTCCACTTTTTTCTGATATTCACAAGCTTTTGTGTTTTTACTGATTTTCTACAAAGTGCATGGGGACTAAATAAAATATTTTAAACTGGGAGTTCCACCACACACAATTAAGAAGAAAGAAAACAATTTTAAAAAAATGAAAGCACTCTATTTGTGAATTTAACAGGGATATTTATTTTTTAAAAAGGCAAAAAAAGTCTTTTGTCATGTTTTGCACATTTTTTTTAAACTAGCAGATGGGCCTGGGTTGTTGATCAGTTCTTTTTTTTTTCCACTGTTAATTAGAATGAGTGCTGTGTGTCAGTGAAGTGGGGAAGGGAAGGGGCATCAATTTGATTTGGCATCTTTTTTCTTTTTATATTAATTTGATGAGACACTCTTTGCATTTTGTCTATGCGAAATAAAAGGGTCTTCTGCCTTTATCTGTGCATCTGTATTGCCTTCCCTTATTCACACTGTGTTCATTTAGCACAGGTAATTTCATTTTTGTAGACTTACATTCTCTATAGACTTGACTGAATAAAGTTTTTAATCATTGGGGAGGTTATAACAAAACTCTGGTACTGATGCTGACAAAGATGAGCTTGACTTTATAGTTATAAAATGTATAATTATTCATCATTTATGTTTTTCTTGTGTTCATTTAGTTTTATCACCAATAGACTGTTATATTAACAGGTACAGAAAACAGTGTTCTCCTGGGTTACATTGGCTAGGGACTAAAAGGTATTTACCTCTTATTTCCTTGGCCAGGTAGAACATGAAGCTGATGGATAGAAAGGGTACAGTCCTTATTAAAGCCCAAAGCATTATCATTTTTAACCAACTTGGACATTTAGAAATAAGTTCTCTCTTGAAATAACTAGAAGCCCCTTCTGCACAGAAATCCTTTTGGATTATTGTATGTGCTCCACAGGAATATTTGAACAAATGAAACAGGTCTGCTTCACATTGTTCCTAGAAACTACTGGGCAGCTTTGTTTCATCAAACCACTTTAAGATTGATTTCTTCAAGCCTTTGTTGAAGTGAAATACCCCTGCAGAGATCTAAACAGCCCTAGTAAAATCTACTTTAGGCCTGAACATGAAGCTGGTTGAAGAAAGGAAATACTCATTTATTAATTTACCTTTTATTTCAGGGCTCAAGGCAGTATATATAGTAGTTCTTTTTTCATTTTTACCACAACTCTGAAATGAATTGGGACAAGTGTCAATAATCCAGTGAGCTTCCATACAGAGTGGATTTGAATCTGGGTTTCCTCAGGCCTCGTCCAAGACTCTAACCAGTAGATTTATTTCCCAAAAATATTAGATGAAGTAGGCATAAGAAAAATAAAGAAACAATAAAACTGATGCACCTTTAAACCCTTAAATACGATGTGCTATAATGCTTTATCCAGATAATGGAGTTCAACGCTGGTTGCCTTTTTGAAAGCTGACCATATGCTCTATTTGATATTGCATCACTTTTTGTGAATATTTTGAAGTATAGGATGCTTGCTAAGCCACCCCAAGATAGTTTGCTGTCCTTCACCACTGCTGCTTTCTTTGTCCCAGTGCCTGAGTATCTAAGGGATACCCCCTCATCAGTCAGCTTGACTGATTGGATGTCAATGCTGAAAGCAACTTGGGATAATGGATAAGCCCTACACTGGGACCTAAGCTGCCAAAAGGCATTTGAAACACTGAAAGAACTGTTTGGAAAAGAACCAGTGCTGAAGCATCCCGACCCCGAACTTCGCGAAGATTGCCAAACCCATAGTGATCTAGTTCAGGGATCTCCAACCTTGGCAACTTTACAACTTGTGGACTTCAACTCCCAGAATTCCTCAGCCAGCTAGCTGAGGAATTCTGGGAGTTGAAGTCCACAAATCGTAAAGTTGCCAAGGTTAGAGGCCCCTGATCTAGTTCATGCCTTAGCTCTCTTTCCTGAAGACTGGTCAGTTCCAGCATCTGCAACCTAGAACAATTACATCACACATGCTAATGGTCCACAATCCTGAATCTCTCAGTCTACCCATTTAGAGACACATTGATAAAATAATATCAGTAACAATAAGAACCTCATCACAAGGAAAATTGCCAACTTTAAAATCCCATTATATATCTAACTGAAGTTTTTAGTCATTTTTTCTCTGTGTCAATATAGGATTGCAGTTTGGATATATGGGGTTACAGTTCATGGAAATACTGGTAAATACTTCAGACTGTTTCCCCTTTCTTTGTCCTAATCAGAGAAGTTAATTAAATCAGAAAAGTAGGGAAATCGTTTTATTTTATTTATTTTTTTTACAGAAAAAGGTTACATTCAACGAACCTTCTAGATCAGGGGTGTCAAACTTGCATTATCATGTGACATATCACGACTTTTCCCCTCTTTACTAAACCAGTCATGGGTGTGGCCAGCGCGTGACGCATGCAGCCTATGGGTCATGAGTTTGACAGCCCTTTTCTAGATGTTGGAATTGTAAGATCCAATTCCATACAGAGTCTACAAGTCAGTAAAATATTACCATCTGTTGAAAGACAAATTACATTTTGAACGTTTATGTATTTTGATTGCATCAAAAAAATTAGGTGACTTTTTATTATTTATAAATCTCATCATCATAGAATCTTAGTTATTAAAATGATTAAAATGATTTTGGAATACACCTAGAGAGCATAAACAAACAACAAAAGGTAATTCTTGTTATTTCATCTGCTGTGTTCTTGCAAAGCCTCAATTTCAAACACCTGATCAGAGCTGTGAGAACCAGCTGTAGACTATGAGACAGAGATTAAAAATTCCTATAGCAACAAGGTTTTTGCTTCAATCTTACTTTGAAAAATCTTGCATGTGTATGCTGAACAATTTCTTTGCAGTGCGTGAATGCAAAACCTATTTTCATCAGAATGACTGTTGGAAGTGACTCCCCTTTCTTCTCTTTTACATTGACAATGATAGTCAATAACCATTCCTATTTTAGAAATTTAAGATTTTCAATTATAATTGTACTCATTTTTACCCCTTTCTTTTTGTGGCATTTGTTTAATATTGGTTAAACTAAAGTATTGATAATGTATAACCTTTTAATTTATAACAGGAGATAACTGAGTAGCTATTTTTCTAGCCTTAAGATTCTGCTAATCCTATGAATATTTACATGGACTGGCTTTAAGAGAATAACAAACTAGATGGCTATCAAATGTATCAGATTCTATACAATGACTATGTGCATATGTAGCAAGTTGAACTCTCCAGGAATTTAGGAATTTATTTTAAAATGTATAGAGAGCTCAGATAATTTTATTTGAAACATAAAATGAATTCTAATTTTAATGCTTTCAAATGTATGTTTAAGAAGATTTTTTCTGTTTGTTCTTTATACTATTTTGCATATTCACTATTATTTTTCCAGCCAGTGTCTTAAACCAGTGCCAGATGCATTTACTAATTCTGAATAAATGTTGAAGGCTGTCCTGTGTTCCTGACACTGAGCAGTCTTTGGATTTGATGCTAAACTTCAGCTGCAAAGAAAAACATTTTAAAGCACTACCTTTGGAAGTCAGAAAGTATAAATTCACCTTCTGTACAACATAGTGTTGATCTCTAAAATGTGCTGAAGATATCAGCAGAATGAAATGAATAGAGGAAACAAATTTGCTTTTCCTTTGTTGATATATATATTAGTCACAGAGGTATCACCCATGCAAATCATAGCTTGTAAAAAAATACCCCAAATTAAACAAACAAGATAACAGACAACCAAAGTTTATCCCCTGGAATGGTTCAGTTAGATCTACCAAGATGAAAAGTATGTGTTCTTTGCTTCTGGGAGAGGGGGAACCTCATACAATATTCAGGAAAAAAAGTATGATTTATAAATCACATTTATAAGCCACCCAGCTCTTTAAAACTCTGACTCTTGTAAATGCCCATTGATTGCAATTTTTACTTGCGTTTGAAAAACTAGTATGCTACAAGAAAGGGTTTGAGTCATGTGCTGTTACTTTTTATTATTATTCAAATGTAATTTGATTTACATTTTACATGTATTTTGTACATTTTTGCCATATAAGTGTCTAAATGTAAACATGATTAGGTTCATGTTATAGTTCCTCTAATCAATTTAGAGCTTTCAGTGACATTTGTTATCATTGGCTATAGCATCCTTTTTGACCATCTATGACAGGGCTGTCAAACTCATGGCCCACAGGCCGGATGCGTCACACGCTGGCCTCACCAACACCCGGTTTAGCGAAGGGGGAAAAAGTCATGATACGTCACGTGATGGTGCCATGACGACACGAATTGGACACCCCTGATGTATGCCAATTGAGAATTGAGGCACTGCTGTGTCGTAATTCTGTTCCTTCCTAAGTGGGCAATTCCAATCAGTCAATGATGAAAGAGAGGTTGACACTTTGGGCAATTCAATGTCGGAAATACCAGGGCTCAGTCCTTTCTTCTGTTAGAAGTGGTTTACGTGAATATCATCACTATAAATCACCACCAATGAAATGGAAGCCTTGACCTTGTGTCAAAATGAGGGATCAAAGGAAGTAGAACCGACTAACTCTGAATACCAACAAGATGAAGTTGCTGTTAGGCCTCAGGTACCACATAGGTTCAATCTATTGCTTTTGATAAGATTGTGATTCCTCTGAAGAAGTAGATGCATAGTGTGTGCAATTTTGACTTGCAGCTCTTGGACTGGGAGGCATTGAAGACAGTGACTTAAGTCATTGAAATTTCCTAGTTAGATTTCTGAAATTTATTCTGTGTGTGGCTGCAATTGACAATGACACAAAAGCTACAACTGCATGGAATGTGGCTGCCAGTCTGACAACTGATTAACTGATTAAGAAGAGTTATATCTACACTGTAGAAATTACATTGCTTCTAGCTTCAATGCAAGATATAAACTGCTTCTTATAAATACCTTTAAGGCTTCTTTGGGATTGCAAGACAATAGGTTCAAGTCAAGATGAAATGTCAGAAAGGATTTTATTGAAAAACATCAAGAGAGTTACAGAAAAAGAAATGGATATCAATACATATTTCTTCAGTTTCCAGAAATCCCAGAAAGGAGAGCACAGACCACCTAGACCCGTGATGGCTGACTATGGCACACGTGCCAGAGGTGGTACACAGAGCCCTCTCTGCGGGCTCAGTTCCACCGCACTTGTGCATGTGCCTCCTTCTGGCCAGCTGGTCTTCGTGTCTCTGCCGTGTATGCACCGGGATGCTCGGCATGCGCAGGGAGTGTAGTGCATGCGCGAGGATGCACCCGCATTGCATTTTGGGGGTTTGCATGAGCGCACTTTGGGCACTCGGTGCCGAAAAGGTTAGCCATCACTACCCTAAACCCAGCAATTGTGCAGCACCTTTTTTTAAAGATCTATACCAAGGTTCAACTTTCTTAGGGACTTGCTACTTTTTAATATGTTTCCAAAGTCAGGGTATATAAACATGGAAATGATTTGGTAGCCCACTTTTCCACTAACTTGGTTGAAACTTGAGACCTTTGACTTTCTGACAGAGATATTTTTAAGTAAAGCAATGCCCCTAAGCAAACTAAAGCAAAACGAAGTTGATGATAGTCCACTGATATATCTTGACAAAAAAAACTGGGAAATCAAACTTTGCAAACAAATTTGTTACATCCAAATTGCCTCAACTGGCTTAATACCCCTTTCTATATCCTATATGTCCAAAGGGAAAAAGGGCTCCACAACACTATCTTGCTATTCTTTCTCAATGCCAGAGTGGTCCTCATGAGGAAATTAGCAGGTAGAGAGCCAGAGGAAGGCCTTTTCAACAAAAGCCAGGTGACTTTGGAAGCCCAGGTCCCCTAGAAGCCAGGAAGACTGCCACCCTGTCAAAATTTTTATAGACGTTAGAAAGTCTATAAAAATGGGGGTCTTTTGTAAGCTTTCAATGTGAAGAACATCAATTAGGCAGAGTACAGAGGTGGAATTTTGAGTGTACTTTTAACTAATTACTGTTATTATGTTTTTATAAATGTAAGTTTTCTAGAATGCCACAAAAGGCAGCATGCAAATGGCTGCACAAATAATACATTGTCCATGTATCAAATTCACTGAATGGAAACCAATTAGACAAGGAATGATCTGCATTTGGTTGGTTAAATAAATGTCCTAGGAATTCCAAAATGAAATTATTTCACAATAGAGGGTGCATCTTTTCATGGTCTTGGTGGGGGTCTACTGCTTTATTATCTATAAAGATTACTTCAAGTCAACTTCTTGTCAAAAAGGTAATCAATTCACCATTGATTTTTCTGTCCATTTAGGAAGCTTGTATGGCCTTTTTCCAGCTGCAATGTTCTATTATTTCTACCGTTCCAATAAGCATGTTGGCTTATCTGAGATGAGTTATTCTGGACCTCTCTGCAGTTTTTATGAGCACAAACCAAATACCAGGCCCAAGTGCCTTTTTGGATTTTTCCACAAAATGTAAAATCAGTGAATCTTCTGCACGCGTTTTGGCCCCCTCATAACTAAAAAAAGTGCAAGAAGACATTCTGTCTATGATGATGCCTCTACAATTCTTTTCTAAGAAGAAATATTCTAGAGGCATCTCCAGAGGTAGACTGCGGTTTTGATAGCTAGAAATAGAATTTTGAAAGGAATTTTTAAAAAATAAAATTGAATTAATAAATGTAAGGGGATAATTGCAGGATAATTTCTCTGCCGGGGGTTAGACTAATCCAACTATACTATCTCTTACCTTTCTCTGGCAAAAATAGAGAACTTTTGCCCTTCATGTGCTGTACAGCTTTTAATTTTGTTCAGCTTTAGATTCCATAAAACTTGTTGATTTTTCTGTGGCTAGAAATAACCTTAATTGGCTTCTTGGGGCTTTTAATGTAGAAGTCATTTGCAATGCATGGTAACATACCCTGGGAAAATACTTCATTTCATTGTTCCTCTGCCAATATGATCTAATAATAATAATAGTTGTACCTCCCACCTTAAAGAGAGTGCTTTTATGGACTACTCCAAAGTGGCTTCTGTGGTAGGTTTATTAAGCTCTTCTTTGCCAGTAAACAATATTTGAAATAAATTACTCTTGACTTGAAAGTCTTTCCAGCACTGAGTAATACAAAAACCAGCTAACAAACCTGAAAAACAAAGCTATTTTCAGAGAAAACTGAAGATTCTTCTTGCTAAGGAAATTCTAGAACACTTGGTTATTTCTACAAACATCTTAAAGGCCAAAAACAGTCAATGCATGCAGACCTTTTTGCACAAAAAAATAATGCTGGAGCAATTGTTTCAGTATTTGTGCTGAGGAAAAGAAAGACAACTTATTCAAATGGCAACAGTTGGGAATAGGAGCTTTTCTTGACCAAATGAGAAATTAAGCTTTTAAAAACATATTTTATTTCCACTTATATTCTGCATTTACTATGAAGCATTCTTGATTCTTTTCCAAAAGTAACCTTATAGCTGCCATTTGAGAAAGGTGAATGATAGCTGATCCAAAATCTGGGATTTATTTTTAGGAGAAGAAATGGATTAAGAATTTAATAGAGTCTACATATTAAAAAAAATATTTGAAAAAAACCCCACATGTTTTACTGAGTAATTCCCAGACTGGAAGCAAGCACTCCAGGGCAGTATAAAAGGTATAATGAACCAGATTCAATTCTGAAGCTTGTAGGAAGAATCCCAGAAATAGTAGCTACTACACATATTAGCTGCTGTTTCATGAAGCTAGTAAGAATTTTTTTCACCTACATAATGGCAGTTCTATCCTCATAGCAACTTGGTTAGACATTTATAGTACAAGATTTATTAACCTGTAAATATTTGATGTCTTAGCTGGATCTATTTTAGTGTTAAATGTGTTTGTACTGCCCTAAAATAAAGCTGTCTTATAAGGGAACACAAGGGAACTTAGAATAAGTTTTTAAATGCTAGCCTAGCATAGCAAATACATCTAGTTACCTGGAGGGTAGGAATGACTTAAAAACAAATCAGTATCACCTATTAAATAATCCAAATACTGTATCTCATTTATAATGTTTATGGAAGTTCATATAGCCTGTTCTCATCCTGCTATTCTTTAAAGGTTGATTTTGTGTCTTAAATGGTTGGCATTTCATTTGACATTAGTCCACCTAAAGGAGAAACAAATACCAATAGAACATGTTAATCACGATGCTCTTAGATCCATTGTTTCTGCAGAAATTCATTTACTAATTAACTGTGTTTTGTTCAGGGTTCAAGGTGAAGCACATAGTGCTGTTTCTTGCTGTTTTGTACATCAAGATATGAAGATATGGGTAGATAAAAGATGGATTTACATGGTCCAGAGATTGAAGGAAGCATGAAAAAGAAATTCAAATCCATTCTACTTTTGTTTACTATGAGGTGGGACAAAGAAAAACTAGGATAGACTTTTAAGTTTCTGTTACAATAATAAAGCAGCATCCTTGGAATCCCTGAAATGTTTGTTTCTTGATATGGCCTATCTCAAAAGGCAGACATGTAGATTGGACTAACTGACCAACGTCACCCAGTGAACTTCTTGTGGCTCAGAGTGAATTGTAACTTTGTCTCTCTACTCCTAGTCCAACACCTACTATAAATCACTACACCAAATTGCCTTAGGATCTGTGAATTGAACATACAAATTATTGTGGAAATTTACTGCAGTCTTTTAGGCCAATCATCACTTCTTCAATACAAATTTTAGCTAGAGCGTTATCATTTGCATTATAAAAATATTAGGTAGGAAAGATATATTTAAAAGTATAATATGAAGAAGAAAAGATGGATATATTTTTCTCTTAAAAATTGGAATCTGGAATTATCAAATGAATTCGTTGATTCATGACAAATAAAATGTTTCTCAATGTCTTATTGATTTGCAACATTTGTGTCAACTACTATATCTAAAAATGTGTGTAATGTGGTCCTAAAGAATACAGCTGATTAGACAACTTCCGGTTTGAAGGGCTTAGGTGACAGACAGAAATCCGAGATCATGCATGGTTTCTGTCTGGGCTCGCTGATGGAGCGCCCCGAGCCAGCTGGTTTCGGGGCTAAGCCACCCTGTAGAGGTGGTGAAGAGGGGGGAGACTGCCAGCAGGGTTGAGGAGAGCTGCATCTCTCCTCCTCAACTGGCCATTACTCCCTTTCCCGAAGGCAGTTGCAGCGGTGGTCAGAAATGGCCACCACAAAGGAGAACTCGACCGGAAAAGAATGTGCAGGAGGAAGATAAGAAGTGAAAGTTTTGGCTGACCGGGTTAAATTGTAAAAGCAACAACTAAGGTACCCTGGAATTTAAACTTACAAAAAATAACATCACTCCCAAAGAAGAGTCGGAAGCAGCAAAGGAAAGTGAAAAGGAAAAGGAAGGGAGAGAAAAAGAATAAGGGCAGGATCTGGAAGAGGAGGAGACTGCCTGGAATTAAAAAGAATCTACAGTAAAACTTCAACAAGACTTCTAAAAGATACATTTTAACTGAAACTTTGCAACTAAATAGTAACCCCAGGAAGAGAAAGTGAAAAAAAAGAGCAAAAAAGAAACAGCTTGCATGTATTTGGATTATCTGGTGATCTTTGGATTCTTGGTTATTATATTTGAATGACTAAAACCAATCGGGTGGTTGTTTAAAAATTTATACAATGGCACCACTTCTGGATGAATTGAAAATGGAACCTAAAAAGTACAAAGAAGATGCACAAGAAGGGAAGGGTTCTTTTGGCTTCGTTTTCCAATTCTTAGAAATGGAGATTTGGAACTATGAGAAACAACAAGAAACGACTGCAAAACAAGAAGACTGGGACAAAGAAGAAGCCATCTTTAATGAACAAGCAATTTTATGTGGGGAAGAAAAAGGAAAGGGGGAAAAGAGAATGGAGAATTTAAGACTTAAAAAAACAACCAAAGAAAAGAAAAATAATTCAAAAAATAAATATAATACTGGAAAGCAACAGAAAAGGGGAATACAGAAGAGAGAAATAGAGGTAGAGAGACAAGGGGGTAAAAAGGAGAGAGAGAGATGAAGAGAGGGAAGAAGGAAAGGAAAAGAAGTTACAAAGGACCAGAGCAAGATATAGAGAAACAGGACCTATTTAGAGATAATGGGTGAAAATCTAACGGAAAAAGGGATTCTGTAAAGGTACATAAGATTGTATAGTTATATTAGTAATAGAAATAACTTTAGAAAATTGTAAACAACGTATGATTAAAATGAGGGATAAAATAGTGTAATTTAGTGAAATGTTTGTGAATAAAATAAGTGAAATAAAATAAATGAGAAAATTGAATTAGGAAGGAACGGGAACATTTTAATTAGTTAATGTTTTATAAAATATATGTGAAGGGGGGGAATTAACTATGGAAAGCTTATAATTGTTCCCATAGAAGTATGATATTTAATTGAAAAGTAATGTTAAAGATGTTAAGACTTTAATGAATATTAATATTAATGATAGAATTGAATTGGAATTGAATGTTGTTTTAATTACATACATTTATAATTTTTTCTTTTTTTAAGAATACAGTGTGTATTTTAAGAATACCAAGCAGAATCCGAATGGAAGTTATGTATTATATTGAATGTTACAACTTTAGGGAAAAGATATAAAGGCGTCATACTCCAATCAGTAACTACAGGAGAAATTTTGTTTAATGAGAAAAGATAATAGATAATTGAAACAGGACAGACAAAAAATATAAATACAATGATTTGAATTGAGATGAGATAATTAAAATAAAATTGAGAAAATTAAAAGAGGGGAGAAGCTATGCAGAAAATGTAAAATAGTAATAAGATATGGAATAGAATATAAAAATGAGCATGAACCTGAATTTGTGTCTGTACGAAGAAATGTAACCCGGGATTACCCTACTTTCAAAAAAGATGTTTTATTTGTATTTTTTTTTCTCTGTGTGAAAACTCAAATAAAAAAAAAATACAGCTGATTATGAAATTTCTTGAGATGCATTTCTTGAAATGCAATCGTTTGAGATGATTTTGTACAGTGTGCTATGATGGAACCATTTTAGATACAGATAAACTCTATAGAAATTCATCTTTACATAAAATACATACTCTAAAATGTAATTATAGATTATTATCTAATTTTAACCAAACATAGTTGCTTCCAAATCTACTTCAACCGAATGCTTGTGCTTATAAAGTCCTAAGTACCTTATAATGTACTTAAACTAGTAAAAGTAACAGTTGCCAGTTTCTAGGGAAAGAAAGATTTTTTAACAATTTACAATGGCACAAAGAGTAGGAAGAGAAATTGTGTGTAGAAAATTATAACAAATTCAGAATTCTATTTGTCCAACTTTTATAACATATATCATTTTAATTTATAGTTGTAAACCAACTTAAGAAATATTGAAATTCAGCACAATACATATTAAAAAGAATGTCACCTCTTAATACCCTAGTATCAGCAAGGTTCAAGATTAAGACAGTAAAAGTACTATTGAATCAGTACTATTGAATCAATTTGATAGGATGCTCCCAATCTTGACCATTTGTTGTCTGTTTGACAGGAATGCTTCTATCCAGTTATGCAGGTGTCCAGAGATACCATAGGATTTTAGTTTTAGCAGTAGTTTGTCATGTACCACTAAATCAAAGGCTTTACAGAAGTCCATGTAGATTGCGTCTATTGCTTTGCCCTGATCGAGTTGTGTAGTCCATATGTTTTTGCAGTGTACGAGTTGCAGATTATATGATAGTTTTTTCCTGAAACCAAATTGTTTATCAGAGAGTAGGTTGTTTGTCTCTAAGTGGAGGATAATGGATTGGTTAATAATTGATTCCATGACTTTACAGGTGACACAGCATAACGAAATTGGTCTGTAATTTTCAACTAGGCTGGGGTCTCCCTTTTTGAAGATGGGGATGACCATGTCTTGTGACCATAGGTTAGGAAGGGAGCTGGTCCTGAAAGATTTTTCAAAGATTATGCTTAGAGGTTCAGCTATGGCAGTGGATAGTTTTTTTTAATAAGTAGGCACATATTCTGTCCGGTCCAATAGATAGAGATGGTTTTAGATTGCGTAGTGCTTTTTCAACATTGTCTTCTGTAAAATCAATATGCATTAGATCATTGTAGTTGTCTGTGGTTTGACTAGGAAATAGTGGGCATGATCCATTGCTGTTTACAAACACTGAGCCAAAGAATGTGTTAAAGAGGTTGGCTTTAATGATGTCATCGTTGCAGTCTTTACCATTTGGTCCTTTCAGGGGTGGGATGGACCTTGAGTCTTTTAGTTTGTTATTTACAAAATTGTAGAAAGCGCAGGTAGAATTTACTTTTCTCTTTCTGCCATCAACCAACCCAGTTCTTGCTGATCTGACCCAGTGATTACAAAACCTTTTGATATTAGATTGAGGGCTTCATGAAATACTGCTTTATGATGTATATTTTTCTAATCATAATAATTGTGGAATTAATACTGAATTTGAGAAGAAATCATTATGTTTCAAGGAAACAGCAATCCATCTCGGAAAGCAGATACAGTAAGTAGGAACTACCTTAATTTTCTCATTCATCCCTGAAGCCCATTCTACCAACCCTCTGGATATGGTGAATCTCAGCAATAGTGAGTAATATAAGCAAAGAAAAACTTTACTTTTGAAGCTGATACTGAAAAGATCCTCCTTGTCTAAAAATAAATATACTGAAACCTAGGACAACTTTAATTACACCTTAGAGGATCTGCAGTCTTTGGCTTGATGATGTATTTATTCATCAGGAGAACTAGGAGGAAAACAACAAAAAGGAAATGAAGGGAAGCTGTTAGGGGAAAATGTGTTAAGACCAATTTACTCAAATAGCGTCTATAGCAGGCAAGAAACTTCCTGGAAAAAGAAAAAGAAAACTCAGGAGAGCATTAACTTTGCCTTTAAGCTACATCTCTTGGCATAATTAGTTTGTTTGTTTGCTGGCCATAATATGAGCAGTTACTTTTTTAAAAAATGGAAATCTTTATGTCAGAAGTTCAAAATTAAAACTGAATTCACTCATATAGCTAATTCAGACATAAACATTACTAGATATTTAAAGCATGTCAGTTTTATACTCTTCCCTATTTATATATTTGAAATCTAAAATTTTCTATATCCTATTCAAAAGAAAATGTACAGATTTTGAAAAAAATCTTGGTTAAATAACAGGCTCCCTCCCCTTCCAAATCCTCAACCAACTAAATCAGCTAGGAAAAAAACCATGCAGCACATGTTTGCCAGCCATTACAAATAAATTAGAACTTTATCAGGAAAACAAAAATGGCAATCCAAATTTAGCATCACAGAAATATGATTTAACAGACAGGGATTCAGAGTACTCATTTATGAGCCCAGCACTGACAGTCTAGATGGACAATTATTGCTTTCTCACCATTTTAATCTTTTACTCTCAAATTCTTTATTTTCCATTTACTGTATAGAATAATCTCTACATTTTTTTGAATTTTTCTTAAAAAACAGACCAAACTACTTATTATATATATATATATATATATATATATATATATATATATATATATATATATATATATATATATATATATATATATATATATATATATATATCTGTACTCACAACTAAGTATAAATTACTGTGCATCAGATGAAATGAGATGAGGCCGGCAAATGAAATTAGCCAAGATAGTTGGCTTCTTTACAATTTAAGTTGACTGGTCATCAGGTAATTTTGTTTACTAAATATTAGATCTCTGTTTACTGAATCAACACAATAAAAAAAATAAAAATAAAACATTGAAAACTACAATGAAAAATAAAACAAAAAAAGGTGTGATATAGAAACCTTTCAAATGCCATAAAGACGTATTTTAAGTTGCTTGCATTCCTAAGAACTGAAATGGCTATAGAGAGAAGGCTCAGTCCCATACTGAGTGAAACCCAATCTTCCAAGTCATATAGAGCTGCTGCAGTTTCATTCATAAAGGTGTAATGTGATGCTTTTTTTTTTGTTCTTCCAGGATTCACCTGTCTTCTGAGCTATGTGCGGATTAGCTATAAAGGCAATACACACAGAGTCCATTATAATACCCAACTGGTAGTTTAGAGTAAGATAAGTTTCTTCCAAGGAGTTCAGTTCACAAATAAATGGAAGTTGATAGAAAGCACTCCAGGCCACTTCTCAATCTGGGAACCCAAAAATACATTTTTAATTCCAAAGCATCCATGAATAATATTCATCTCCTTCTGGGAGAGTTTGGTTCTGTTCAGAACAGAGAGACTTGTTAGTTCTTTGGAACTGTGATTATTAACAGTGAGAATTTTTGAGCAATCTGGTTTCTAGTTCATATTATTAGTCATCTATTTATGTAGTCACTAAAAGTTGATATGGACTTGATGGCACATAATCAATCAATCAAACAAACAATCAATCAAGACATTACTAATCTCAGGCAAGCAAGCAGAAGATCCCACCATTATCTAAAAATGTTACAGAGAAATAAAGTGTGTGTCATCAGCATACTAATAATCTCCAGCTACACATATACTGATAATCTCCATCTGTGGTTTCATGGAGATATTGAAAATCACTAAAGATAGAATGGACCAACTCAAATAACAAATATGTCCAGAAATATCATATACTGTAGTTCAGCAGTTCGATTCTCAGCTCAAAGTTGACTCAGACTTCCATCCTTTCAAGGTTGGTAAAATGAGGACCCAGATTGTTGGGGGGCAATATGCTGATTCTGTAAACTGCTTAGAGAGGGCACTGTGAAGTGGTATATAAAACTAAGTGCTATTGTTTATTGCTATATTTGAGAAATACAGTAGGAATGGAATCACTGCAAAGGTATACCTCCTGTTCCCAGACCTCTTACATGGCCTAGAAGAATATCACAACAGATGGTATCAAAAGTCACAAAAAGTTATAAAATAATAAAATCATGCTTTTCCCAGCTTCCAAACCAAGAAAAACAATTTACCCATCTAACACAGTCTTAATCTCATTACCCTGTCTGGATCCCACTCCGGAGTCCAAATGATTTGAGATATTGTTTAAAAATAGAACTTAAACATATAAACATTTTTGTTCAACTTATTGTCTCAATCTCACCACTGTATATCGGAATTACAATAATAAACAAAAATGTATACATATTTGCAGGGAAGTTAAAGGACATCTTCAAACTTTACAGCCTGAATTGGGTCATTTTTCCCTCCTAAATTTCTGGATGATAGCAAGGGAGGGGAAGATGGCACAAGTCAGTTGTAACTATTGGTTGCCTCTGCTGTGAGGCACATCCTATTTCAAACAGTTCCTCACAATTTAATGGTAAAACAGAGTTGCTTTGGAGAACAAGAAAATAGACGGGTTTTATGGCATTATCATTTATATAGAGATATTTTGGGCTGTGTGAGTAATAATGCTAGGCATAATAATGCTCACCTAGTATTATTATGCCTAGCATTATTACTCACACAGTAATAAGTGTGTAATAATAGTGACCATCACCCCCATCCTTTGGAATATTCTCCCCCCAGAGTTGAGATGGGTCCCCCTTTTCCTGGCCTTTGGGAACCGTCTGAAGACCTGGCTCTGCCAACGCACCTGAGGCTTGCAGAGGCATGCACAGCCTTGGAATTGATTAGCCCCCCACCCCCCTCAACCTTTTAAGCTAATTATCCTAGTCTTGTTTTAACTGCCTCTTGGGGGGATACAATATTTATATGGTTTTTAAGTGTTTATGTTTTTAATTGTATGCTGCCCCGAACCAATCTGTGAATCAGATGGGTAGCTTCTAAATTTGATTCGTAAATAAATAATGCTAGACATTTTTCTGTAACATTTTTAGATAGTGGTGGGATCTCCAGAATGCTTTCCAAAAGGCAATTATCTCATTGGCCAAATCCTGTTGAGTGATTATGAAAGCTGATGTGCAGCACAACTACAAGGCCTGAGGTTATGGCAGGCTGTGCTGGAACAGTTGTGATCTCTAACAGCTACCTTTGATGTTAAAAAAGGGATGCCCTGTATAGAGCATTATTTTCAGTGAGTCGTGGACATGTACATCTTTCCTTCTTTTAGAAGGACAGGTAACATAATATTCAATTGTCTTATTGCTAATAGATGGAATGAAGTGAGGGACAAAAATAGTATCAGGAGCTCTTTCAGGGCAAACATAATACACAATGAATTTGATAACTATGGCAATGATATTTACAGAGGCTAATGACCTACTTGGATTCCTTCACATTTTATACTTTTCTCACTCAGTATCAAGATACTAACATTTAAGTTATGTATTGCAATGCTCTAGTCGAGGGGTATCCAACCTTGGCACAAGTCCACAAAGTCTTAAAGTTGTCAAGGTTGGGCACCCCTGCTCTAGTCTATAACATGCTTCTGCAATGCACTAAAACATTTTTAAACACTGTAATAGATTCTTATTTCGTAACTGATGAGGACATTTTGCCTTTTCCTCTTAATTCAATATGTTTGCCTTTGGAATATATTATTTTATATGCAGAGGAAATGACCTTCAGTCGCCAGGGTTATTCAACCATGGACCACTATTTGCAGCTGGCGGTATGCCTCAGTCCACATGTTTTTGCATCAGCTGCCCACTTACAGCCCCCACAGCGAAGCTTGAATTATTCCTGATGGATATTGATGTTGCTGAAGTAGATGGTTGGTGAGAAATGATGTTTCCAAATCATATATTGCTTGCTTCATCACAAAAATATTTCTAGCCTGATAACAAACTGACTCAAAACAACAAAATTTATCAAAACCTCTTCCCACACCCCTTCACCAGTCCCTTCCATGCTGGTAGTAAAAATAATTATTCTTTTCACGCAAACAACTTTATTTAATTTTAGCAACTGCTATAGCACATTGCTCAAAAATGGGAATTGATCATTTTGAATTCAGGTTTGGGGGCTCAGTTCATTTACTTATCTATGAACTGAGCATTTTCGGATACATCTTCAGTTATGGACAATCACTTTTCTTGAGTCTTGAAAAGACCACTTCCCTCAGGTTCAAAGGAGGGCAGTGAATGAATAATGCATGCCGTTGTCATCTACAGTACTTATCAGCATATACATACTGGAAATGAGCACGAAGAGCCAGATGGAGCATCAATCTTTTGAATGCTTAGAAAAGTTCTAACTAGCAGTTTTCCATTCTATTAAACATCTAATGTACTGGGCTACATCTCTTCTCATTTCTCCTCCAACCATCTAGAGGGAAATAGACTAATGACAAGGGAATGGAAATACTCTTTGTATGCAGTACATATTCCCTGAGTAAGCAAATACCAGGTTAGCAAAATCTACTTTTTATTATTATGGTTGCTTGCACGGTCAGCCAGATGTTTAAACTGGATTTGGCATTTTGGCCACCTATCAAATCCTTCTCAAGGGTCTGGGATGGCACATGAGATTATCTGATGGTGTTAAAGGTATCATCTCAGGGTTTAAACTGTTCCAAGTAAAACTGCCTTTTGCAGTTGACCTATGGCGATTTTATCAATGCCAATAGTATTCATGTAGTACACTAGATATTATATAACCTGGAGTACCTATTACTATTGGTACAATCTTTGCTTCTTTGCCACAATTCTTCTTCTATTTGCAGGTCTTTATATGTTGCTTCTTTTGCCACAATTCTTCTTCTTCTATTTGCAGGTCTTTCTGTTATACTTTGCAGACTCCAAGTACTGCCACATCCACTATCCAGACTTTTTTTTTTGTCTTTCCTATCAATAATTGTTAATTCTGGGTTGTTATGTGGCAGGTGCCTGTCTGTATTATAAAGTCTCAGAACACTTTAGCGTCTTCATTTTCTATTATACTGTCCATTTTGTTATTCCATCAGTTCTTGTTTGGAGACAAATGGTATTTCTTGTACATTTTCCAACACATCACTGCTGCTACTTTGTCATGTTGTTTTTTGTAATCAATCCATATGGTCTTCTTGCAGCAGTTGATTGGGGTGTTTCTTCTGCTTCTTTGCAGAGACCTCATTTGTTCTTTGTTGCTTTCTTCTCAATTCTGACTTTACATGCATCTGTTCTCAGTACTTGATCTTGTGAACCAAAATTAGCCCCTCAATTTTTTTCTTCAACTTTTCTGTGCTTGCCAGATCTTGTTACAGTAGAACCTCTGGTTATGTATGTTTCTGATCACAACCAAATCGCCTTCCCACCCAAAAATTCACAATTTTTTTTCATGGCCGAATTCTCCTTCCACACCATTTTTTTTGTCAGTGCCAAAATTCCAAAATTAGGTTCGGGTCACAACCAAATCGGGTTGTGACCAAAGTTATGGAACAAACTGTAGTCATGACCAGAGGTTCTACTGTATTTCATTCACCTCCTAATTTATTTATATACTGGCCATGTAATATTTTCCGTGTTAGTCTTCATTTTGTGTTTCTTATAGGCCATTGTTTTTCTGTTTGATATAGTACAGTGATCGTCAACCAGTGGGCCAGGGACCACTGGTGATCTACAAGAAAATTTGGGTGGTTCACAGAGAAATGTCACCCCCAAAGCACCCCCCAAAGCAATTAATCTAGGCTGCATGGGAACACAAGGCTGTGCTGCCCACATGGCCCATGGAACACAAGGCTTGCATCGCTTGCATTGCAAACAACATAAGGTAGTGAGGAGAGGGGGGAAAGGCCCGAAGGGGGAACTTGCCCCACTCACCCCACATACCTTACCTGGCCACCGGGCTGCTTCTTTCCACTTCTTTCTTCTGCTTTTGGCTGCACGCAAAGAAAGCAGCAAAAGTCTTTTTTTTCTGTCTCCCAAACTCCTCCAGAAATGAGTCTTTGGGACCCTGCAAAGGATCCTGCTCCAAGAGGCTGCGCTGGCATGACAAGTCTCACAAAGACTCGGGAATGTTCTTTCTGCACCAACTCAGAAAGCTCAAACTGCCCAAGGAGCTGCTGATACAGTTCTACAGAGGAATCATTGAGTCTGTCATCTGCACCTCTATAACTGTCCGGTTGGGTTCTGCAACACAACAGGACAGACACAGACTTCAGAGGATAATTAGGACTGAAGAAAAACAATTACTACTCACCTGCTTTTAATCGAGGACCTGTATACTGCACAAGTCAAAAAGAGGGCTGTGAAAATATTTATAGACCTCTCACATCCCGGATATAAACTGTTTCAAGTCCTTCCCTAAAAATGACGCTATACAGCATTGCACACCAAAACAACTAGACACAAGAACAGTTTTTTCCCGAAAGCAATCACTCTGCTAAACAAATAATTCCCTCAATACTGTCCAGCTATTTATAAAGTCTGCACTACTATTACTGTTAATCTTCTCATCACTCCCTATCGCCCATCCCCTCCCACTTGTGACTGTATGACTGTAACTTTGTCACTTGTATACTTACGATTTATATTGACTGTTTCCTAGTATGATTTGATTGCTTATTGTACCCTATGACTATCATTAAGTGTCGGACCTTATGACTGTCGACTCTTGATGAATGTATCTTTTCTTTTATGTATACTGAGAGTATTTACACCAAGACAAATTCCTTGTGTGCCCAATCACATTTGGCCAATAAAGTATTCTATCTATCTATCTATTTCTGGTAGTTTGGGGGAGAGAAAGAAAGACTTCTGCTGCTTCTACTGCTTTCCTTGCATGAAGCCAAAAGTCTCTCTCTCTCTCTCTCCCTCCCCCGAGAATGGAGCTGGAGACAGTATCCTGCGATCCCAAATAAAGAATGATTGATTGGTAGGAAAATGGGGTGGGAAATTTTCCTGCAGATGTTTTTTGGGGATTTTCCCAGGGTTTTGCTGCTTTCTGCAGAGATCTTGGGAAAATGTCAGCAAGCCACCGTCAGTCAAAATTCATATTAGTGGTCTGCGGGATTTAAAATTAGGAGTTTGGTGGTTCCTGAGGTACAAAATGTTGGCAACCTCTGATAATAGTATACTTTCCAGATATACCTTCAATGCTTTTTTAAAATTCTTTTTCAGCCTTCTGGTGTACTCAGAGCATTCCATGGCCATCTCCTTAGTAAATAGAGTCTTCAGTGTGAATGAAGAGCATGCTTCATTGTCATTATTTGTCTTCCTATTTTTCTTTTCACAATTTTCCCCTTTTGATTGTGAGAATGGCACATTTATCCAGACCAAACTGCATGTATATTCTGAGTTTTAAACAGTATTTCCATCTCAAATGGTGTTTTTTCCAAAGGTAAGATAGCCTGACTGGTGGGGTTTTGAGTTGATCAGTACCTGGTGTTGATTAGTTCTTTCTTCCTTGCCCTTTTCCCACCATTTCTGCTATTGTTAGAAGTTCTTTCATTTCAGCTTCTTTTTTTTCTACCTTCCTTGTCCAAGCTACATTCTTGCTGGATTGTCCCATATCTGTGCCCAGAACTGCACTGTTTCTTCTTTGTTGGCTGGTTCATTACAGTTTGTCCATTGATGGATGGGTAGAAACATTTTTGATTCCAATGAAGGTGGGAATTCTGCCTGTAGTGTGCAATTTGAATTTTGTATCTGGTGATTTTCCTGGCCTTGGCTGTTATTTGTATTATTTTCACTCCTCCCTTGATTTTCCTTGGGTCTAGCTGATATTTTTTTTATCTTTGGTCTTTTTGTTTTTCAGCTTCTTTTCTTTCATCTGTTCTAGTTTGCTTGCATGTGATCTTATTTTCCAACCCAATTTTGGTGGTGCAGTATTCAGTTTTTGTTTTTCCCTCCTTTCTTGTTGATTTTGCATCCAAGGTTTTCAGTTGTAACTGCAGCCATGTTGTACATCAACTGGTTTGCTTCTTGCAGTGAGCTGGTACTTATATTCACTATTACACTATTGGCATCTTTTAATTCCTGTGCTAGCTTTTTTTTTTCCCTACAAGCTTCAGTCCAGGCAAACTTATCTGTAGCATCATGGGGCTTCCAATGTTCTGGAAAGCAAAGTGTGTATAGGGTTTCCTCACAAGATGCAAGCGGGAAGATTTCCAGTTGGCTGGAACTTTCAGTCACCCTACCTCTGGGATTTTGTTTCTTTTTACAGAGGCCAAAGCTGAAGAAGAGCTTTATTATTCCACAAAAGTGGCCAGATTCCCTCTTCTCTGGTTGTAAAAAGTTAGCATGGCAGGATAAAGAGTGAGAAATTGTTACCTCTGTGTTTTGGGTTCTTTCACTGATTGGCTGGAGAGAATGAGAGTTGGCTTCAAACTTTGAAGAACATTGCATGAGAATACTTCTACTATATGTCACTGAATAGTAAAGTTGGTGGTATAGAAACTGATGTCTTTTGTGGTAACAGCTTCCTTTGCCAGCATCTGTAAATGATAAAGAACTACTCTATACCACCTTCAAGCCATTTTAAAAAAATAGTGATCAATGTCAAACTGTCTAACATTCTTCTTACCTCCACCCCTTCAATCTAATGCAGGTCATTAATGAACACTTATGAGTTCAGCTGCTTATCCAGCTGGTAATCCTCTTAACAGTGGTAACATTCAGCCCATTGTAATATTCTTGGTTACAGGGATAAAATGTGAGGCTTCAACAAAATTAATCTACAAAGTATATTGTTTTTTTTAATCTTCATATATCTGGATGGCCCAAATGTGTTTTTATTTTCTCCTAAGGGAATTCCAACATAAGGAGTGTAGGGCATATGTGTGGGGGGACGATTTGTTTTAAAGACAGAGATACCTGGACTACAATTACATAACACCCCAAGACCATTTATTTGGAACAGAGTTATCTCTTTTTATTTTACCTTGCAGTTGGAAGCATGTCTTATTTTCATTATTTTTCTTTATGAATTTTTAATATATAATGTAGTTTGATGTATGATTTGAATAGTAAAAACATACAGCATTTGACTTATCTCCAAAGAAAGCACTGTGACAAGAAGGTATATATTTTTTATTGCTTTCATCAGTTTTTCCAAATAAAGCAGCCACCTTAGTAAATTTTCTTCTTTTTCAGAAACAACACAAAAAGGCACTTGTATCAGTTTGGCAGAATTATGGAAACCCTTATTTAGAATATCACAGATTGATTTTTTGTTCAGACTCCACCAACAAATATTATTTGTTGTTGTGTCTGTTAAATCAAGGTTTTATTACAAACAACATCTTTTATATCAATGACATAGTTATATAAATGAGGCAAGTTGGAGGAAATAAATTTGAATTTAATAAATGATTAGATTTAATGGAGAATCCATCACATTGAATGTATGTATGAGTGTATGAAGTCAATGCTTTCTTTTATAGCTACCTATGTAGCATGGTAAGAATTTATGCTCATTTTAGATACGTAAAAGCCTTCAGTGTAATTTAGAATTCCCTGATATCTTCTCGCTAAAAATCAGATTGAATCCACTAGTGAATTTGCCTGAAAGCATTGTTCCCAAACCTGGACAAATTCCAGTTTTATGAATTTCCCAGATTTTTTTCAAATAGCATAGCTACAACAGGAGTTAGTCAGCACAATTGGAAATTGCCTAAGGTGGAAAATACTGCTGTAGAGGAAAGCATATCTATGTAGACAAACATAGGATTGGCATTGTTTGAAGGCCCTGAAAAGCTGTCATCAATTTTGTTTTTTGTTTCTCCAGAAATTTTGGCTAGAAATTAGGAGAAAGGTGTTAAAAGTATATTCAAGAAAACTGGTGAGCTTTTCTTTTTGTGAATGGTCTCAAGTATAGTATGGACAGCAATTTATTCCGGATATTCTAGTCCTTAATTTCCTGAATGATCAATTGGTTAGACTAATGTCCTACACATATGATTCCCTTCCACAATTGTTCTTGTTTCTGATCTTTGCTATAGGTGCTTTTCCAAAAGACAACTGAACTTTCTTGTTTTTTTTCCTTTCTTTTAAAAACAGTTCACATCTCATCTAAGAAACTTTGTCAGTTATTCAGAATTGAAGAAGCTTTTTGGATGAGAAGCAAAATGTTTTCAAAGAAAAAAAACAAGAAAGTCCAGTTGCCTTTTGGGAAAAGCATCTTTGGGACAACCATGACCTAGATGATTGAGAATCTCCATAAGACTGACCTATGGAGTCTCCTCTTGTCATATCCCTACCTTGCCTTCACAACGCTGTTGCAAGGGACTAGAGTATCTTATACAACTGAGTAGGGTATCATCTGAAAGGCAGCAGCAGGTATAGGATAGTCCAAAAGACTTCCCACTAAAATAAAATTCTAGTTCTATTTAAGAAATGTGGATTTCTTTTCATACAAACCATCACAATGAAGAAAATAATGCCTGCATCTATGGCATGCAAATTACATGAGAGATAGAGAGACAGAGAGAGAGATGAAATAACCTACAGCACTGACATAATAATCTGTTCATATGCAGAAGTTATCATGTCTCTTGCAATTAAGCATCTCCATGGAAGATTTTGGGGGAAGAAATTGTAGTTATAATCTAGATAAAGAAGCATTACTATGCGTGCTATTCATCCACATTCAAACTGGGTAAGGTTATAGAACAGTGATGGCTAGCCTTTTTGTCGTTGTGTGCTGAAAGTGCGCATGCGTGCATGCCTGCACCCAAAATGCAATGTGTGCACAATCCCCTGCCCCTGCACATGCACACACAATGCCCCCCCCCAGTGCATGCATGGGAGATACCCAACAATTAGCTGGCTGGCAAAGGTCGTGCATGTCTTTGCGCATGTGTGGGTGACCCCCCCGCATGCACCCCACCCCTCTGCATGTGTGTATGCGTCTCCCCCCATGCATGCACAGCAGATACCTGACAATTAGCTGGCTGGTGGGGGGACACACATGCGCAATGGGTCAGTTCCGGGCGACGGCTTGCGTGCTGGCAGAAATGACTGTGCCTGCCACTTCCAGCACACATGCTATAGGTTTGCCATCACGGTTATAGAGGAATCATTTGGGTTAGAGTAGCAGTGATGTGATTTAAATTTTTTGCTTTAGGAAAACTCTACTTGGTTTGCAAATTTGAACAACACACAACGTTTTGCTTAGTTGTTAGCTAAAAACATAAACCACAGATCAAGGAGGATCAATAGTAGAAATAAAAGCCATTTGCTTTTTCAAAGCAATCTTAGCTGCTGACAATTTTTTTTTCTCTTTCTTCTGAAAGTCAGCAGAAGTTGGCAAAGAAAGCAAAGTAAGATCATTCACTTGTTGAATGACAGACTTTCTGCCTTGTTTTTCTGGCAGGAAGCTAAAGGACTATGTTAGTCCCCTTGGTCATCCCTTATCTGTTTTCTCACCTTGATGTGGTGATGTTCTGCCAAGTATATCCAGTCTTCTAGGAGAGAAATGGCAACTTGGATGATATCTGCTGAGCAGTACCCAGGTGTTGGATGCAGCGTTGCTGACTAGTGCTCTGGAAAGTTTCTCATAGAACCCCAATAGCTACATCAGGAACTACAGAATGGAAAGTTTGCAACTCAAAGGTCTAACAACAAATAACGATATTTTGCCATCTCCCAGTATGTCTCCAGAGAACAGAAAGACAAATTTGGCAATGCTAGTACATTTTCCACATTTAAATTCACATTCACAACTTTTGGAGGCAAGTTGTTCCACTGATTAATTGTTCTAGCTGTCAAGAAATTTCTCCTTAGTTCCAGGTTGCTTCCCTCAATTAGTTTCCATCCATTGCTTTTTGCCCTGCCCTCAGGTTCTCTGAAGAAAAACTTGACTCCCTATTCTTTGTGGCAACTTCTGAGATATTGGAACACTGCTATCATGTCATCCTGGTTGTTCTTTTCATTAAACTACACATACGCAATTCCAGCAACCATTCTTTATAAGTTTTAGCCTCCAGTCCCCTAATGATCTTTGTTGCTCTTCTCTGCACTCTTTCTAGAGTATTCCAAGTGTGGCCTTAGCAAGGCATTATAAAGTGGTATTAACACTTCACGTGATCTTGATTCTTTCCCTCTGTTTATGCAGCCTAGAACTGTGTTGGCTTTTTTTGGCAGCTGCAGCACACTGCCGGCTCATATTTAAATGGTTGTCCACTAGGACTCCAAGATCCCTTTCACGGTTACTACTACTGAGTGATTTCATTTCTTTTTCAGCCTCAGTATTCTGATCAAAAAGTATCCATGCAGAATTTGAGTGCCTCTATGAGAATTCTGATTCTGAAACATTTTAAAGTTCAAAGAGGTTTTATAATTCTTGGGTTGTATCTTCATAGTGAAATCTATGGTACTACCACGTGAACTGCAGCCACTATTTACTTGCAAGAAGAACAATCAACTCTGGTTCATGTGGAATGGTAGAAGAGCAGCACAAGGAATGCAGATGGAAAAAATAAAGAAAAATATTAGAAAAATTAAACTTTCTTTTTGTTCATGATATCAAGTAACATCTGAATTCCTTGAATGACATGTCATCAAATAAAAAACGGAGTCGGTAGGATTTTGTTTGGGTGTTCAGCAATGCAAGAAGACCAAATGATTCAATCATTTAAGTTCAGAGGAAGCAGTAGGATTAGTCTTCAACTATCTTTTACTTCTCCAAGGGTATCTGAAGTAAGCATTTCCAAAATATGTATTACAACTGCAATGAATTCATCCAATGAATTTCTAGCTGGTAGCTTTGAAGAATTCTCATTAACATAATATCTAACTTGTTTTTCTCCATAATGTTGGTGTTAAATTAGTATTTTCTGATAATAAAAAACTTTCTTTCAAAATCCTATTTTTTCTAAGCATTTTATAAACAAAATCTGAGTTAGTTTATTTATTAACTCACTTTTGGAGAGGACAGCTATCCTACCAAGGATGGTAATTGGATTTGTGATCCGATTGCCATAAGTCTTGATTGAACTATTTCCTCTTTATTTAAACAACATATTATTTTGTCCTCATTTTAACAACTAAGAGTCACATCACTTTTTACCTAAAAAAAAAGGATGACCACAATGATGTCCAAAGAATTCTAAGTGGCAGAAAAAGCTCATAAATTTGGCACGTTGTTTTAGCATTTATTCTGATGAGATACATCCTCTCTTCTACAATGTGCCTTGTTGTTGTTTTGCAAAATCAATATGGCGGCAAGTCTGTTTGAAATCATTAGAATTTAACACTGTGTTAAAACCCTATTGATTTCTACAAGCCTGGCACTTTGATCTCAAACATATAATATGAAACATTCCATTGATTTGAACACCACCAATTATGGCCATAGTGATTTTATATATTACAGATAATGATCCCTTAAAGTTGTATATGTACAAAAGCTTGAAGAGGAGAAAAAAAAGCTTTACATAAGTGAAAGGAGCATTTCATGTGAACATAAAGCCTTTGTTCATAAACGAATGAGTGCTGAAAGTATTGAAATTAGTGCAATAAGATATGTATAAGTGAATAGGCCCAAACTAACTCCAGTATAAACTGTCTTTGTTTGCTTTTCTGGATCATCAAACAACAGAATTTTTTTTAAAAAATAACAAACTTAGTCCTTAAGAATATATCATCATCAACACCATTTAGGCATTGTCTATCCACTGCAGAGTGAAGGTCTCTTGGCCAAAGGATCTCAATGGAAGGTGATATAATAAAGTTAAATAAAGTCGAGTGGTATGTTAAATGTGGTTGGTAGGCATTTGGCAAGCTGTGCATAATTTCTAAGAACAACCTCCCTCTATGCCTGAAAAGTTTTTGACCAGTGTGTGTTACCTGCTTAAACATACACTAGTGAAACATGGACACTAACCCAGGGGTATGCTTCAAAAATTTCAGCAACCGGTTCTCTGCCCAGTTGCTGGGTGGGTGTGGCCATGGTGGGCATGGCCTAGTCAGTTTCCTGCACCATGGTGTGTGGGGGGGTTGCCTTCCCCAGACTCCAGAGGCTTTCCTTGAGCCTTGGGAGGGTGAAAATGGCCTTCCCCAGGCTCCAGAGGCCCTCCTGAGGCCTGTTTTTTGCTCTCACTGAACCTCTGCGTGGGCCCTGCACTTACCTCGCATCCAAAACAGGCCACATGGAGACTCCTGGGAGGGATGGAGCAAGGTGGGAGGAGAGGGGTGGGTGTGGCCAGCCAGGTGTGGGATTTGGCAGTTCACCAAACTGGCTATAACATTAGTTACGGATTCATCCAAACCCAGGCGATCCCATAGCAGCCCACCCCTGCACTAACCTCACAATCGACACAAAAGCTATAGAAAGATACATGCTCAACATTATAAGACAAGATGGAAAGATTAGAGAATTGGATTAGGGAACAAACAAAAGTATATCATATCATCAAGAGAGTAAAAGAATTGAAATGGAAATGAGCTGGTCACATAGAGAGAAGAACTGGTGGCGGGGGACCAAGGCAGTCATAGAATGTATACCACTTGATAAAAAGCATCCATAAAGAGACCTAAAACAAGATGGATCGATGACATCAGCAAGTATTGTGGCCCAATTGGCAAAAGTGAGTTCAGGACCATATTGGCTGGAAGAATATATAATACAGCCATTTTAAGAGTAGCTTAATTAAGCCCCCTTGGGAGACACGGTAGTTCAGCAGCTAAAGATGCTGAGCTTGTCAGCTTTCCAGTTTTCAAAACCTGAGTGCTTCATGACTGGGTGAACTCCCATGATTTGCCCTAGTACCGGTAGGTTAATGGTTACTTAGTGGTTGAGAGTATGCAAATGTGAGTAAATAAACATGTACCACTTTGATGGGAAGATAACAGCATTCCATGTGCCTCAGTGTATAGTCATGCTGGCCACATGGCCACAGAAATGTCTTTGGACAACGCTGGCTTCCTTGGCTAAGAAACAAAGATGAGCACTGCCCCCTCAAGTCAGACATTACACACCAAGGTTATCAGATTGATAAAATCCGGATGTTTGTTAGATCTCAGCAAAGCTAGTAAGTATATAGATCATGGTTGAATGGGGAATTCTGGGAGTTGAAGTCCACACATCTTGCCAAATCTAAAAAACACTTATCTAGGCCAGAGGTGGTATTCTACCAGTTCGCACTGGTTCGGGAGAACTAGTAGTGGTGATTCGCCATGGGTCGCCGAACCAGTAGTAACTTCTGGTTGGCCATGCCCCCAAACCAGTTCCCTGGTCACCAGTTGCTCAGTTGCCCTGCCCACCCGATGTTCACACACTCATGCAGCTCACCCACCCACCATTCGCCCCACCCAGTCACTCCTCCCTTCCTATGTGGCACGCTAGGCCCTTGTGGCTTGCCTAATCTGACTTCCACACGTGGTGCCTGCACTCCAACTGAGCAGCCCTGATCTGCCTGCTCACAGATAAGCCTGCAAGTCATGCTAGGCCCTTGCCCACTGCCTGGGGCCTTTCTGGGCCTCCCACCACCACCTGGGGACCTTCCAGGCCTCTGCCCCTCCACCCAGGACCTTTCTGGATGGGAAGAGGCCAAGGTGGGGTGCCATTTTCGGGCCAGTCCAGAGGATGGGTGGGTGGCAGCAGTGGCAGCAGCGCAGCTATGGAAAGCAGTACCAGGAGTTCCTGGCCTCCATTTCGGGGCACCTCCGCTACCCCTCTCAGCCCCAGCAGAGCCGAGAAAGTGAACAGCTTTCCATTCACTTTCTCCCTCCCTTTCGGGGCAACTCCACCACCACTCCCAGCCCCAGCAGAGCAGAGAAAGCGAACAGCTGATATAATAGTCTTATGCTAACCAAGCTCAACAATGCTTACCTTCCAAGCTCAGTCAAGATAGACCAACTGCTGTTACAAGTTGAGAATGGGATAATTTGATAAACCTCATGGCATCTTTTACTGTAAGGATGGAGACAGTGTACTGAGTTTGGATGGAGATCCTTACAGACCAATAAGATAGGATAAGATAATAAGGTGAGAATAACAAAAAGTAGGACTAAGACTAGAAATTGTGTTTTCCTCCATTTCCCTTTCCATGCATTATATAGTTTTGGTAGAACTTCAATTTACGTCTATCATGTGTTGCAGTCTCCATAAGTCTAAAAGAGCTGGTCTTCCCCTCTACCTCCTATGTTGTATGGTTTTCCCATCCCAAAAGGAGTATATTTGTTTATTTAGTGTATGACATATCATACATAGATAGTAATATGTATTACTATTTTACCTAGATTAGAAAAGCACACAAATATTAATGGTAAAAAGATCTATGTTCAAATATCTTGGCCATCTAACCATTGAAGCACAGCATCATTTATATATATATAAAATCAGATACTGGACCACTATATGTCCTCAGCTTACAGCCAGCCTCAATGTGATCCACAGCTTAATGTGAGACCCCACAGTCAGATTTTATACAGAGAATCCTGGCAGATGCCATGTGAGCTACGAATTCTATTCAGGATTGTCTATTGCTGATATGTCTGGCATCTTTTTTGTGGGGTCATTTACATGTCTTCCTATGTCTGGGCATTCAGGAACCCATTTGATTTTCTATTGGGAGTCAATATTAAAGTTGTTGGGCAGTTGTTGTGCTAGTGGGGCTTTCTGGATTTGAGTTTTCTGATTGATAAATGAGGAAGGTCGACATACAACCAGGGGTGAGATTCAAATTTTTTAACAACTGGTTCTGTGGGCGTGGCTTAGGTGGTGGGCCTGGCTTAGTGGTCATGTAACTGGGTGGACATGGCTTGGTGGTCAAGTTATTGGCTGGGCGTGGCCAACTCAATATCACTCACATCGAGGCACTCATCTCCTCACCTGGCCTCTCATGACTGTGGGGATGCTGCAACAGTCGTAAGTGTAAAAAATGGTCATGTCACATTTTTCAGTGCCATTGTAACTTTAAATGGTCACTCCACACAAGCAAAGTACCAGCAAAGGAAGGAAAAAAAAACTCCAGAGAAGTTCCTGAGACAGGAAGTCTAGTCCTGCCAAGAATGTAATAAGGGTTAATGGAGAAGCAGTTTCTGTAAGCAACACCAGAATGTTTCCTTTCTGCCTTCCTTACAGGATTAGGCTAGTAATTTCTTCTATCAACTGGTTCTCCGAACTGCTTAGACTGTTAACAACTGGTTCTAGCAAATAGGTGCGAACTGGTAGAATCCCACCCCTGCATACACTGGTAGGAGTGGTTCATAATTTTTCTGTATTCTCTCACTAGTGCATCTTGCCTTTGTAAAGCTGATGGTGCTATATGGCTCTGAACAGGAAGCCAGCAAGTCAGAGTGGTTTTAATACATCTGCTTATAATCCTGATGGTGTTGTTGAGTCTGGCATCTAGCTTACTAATATGGAAGCTGTTAAGCCTACAGGAGCACAGTATTCTGCTGCAGAAGAGGATGAGGAGTCGGCATATCTTATAGAACTCTGTATAACTATAAACACTGTACATGCCAAACTCCAGGTCGTATTGAAGCTTGTGTGTTTGGCTATCTATTATGGATGCATAGATCAGCCAAGATCCACCTCAGATTGGATATGTAAAGGATACAAGATTTCATACAAATTTATGCCTTTAAATTTAAAGTAACAAGAGTCATTTCTACCAGATTTAAGCTTCAATTAATTAATTATGTAACTGTAGGAACCATTAAAATGCTTGCAACTGCTTTTTTATGTGCCTTACAGCTATCTCAGAATGACTAGTGAGGAGCTTACAGAGAGTGTTAGAAGTGTTAGATCTGGGAGGATGGTTCAAGAACAGAGGCAAGACTCAGATAGCAACAACAGCTCTTTATTAGTGACTTCAGATCTGAGCAAAATATCCCAGCCGCAGCAGCCCCTTATATAGGGCTGGCTGCGGCTAGGCAGCCAATGAAGGCGATTTGAGTTTGCCACTCTTGGCAGGGCCAATCACGGCAGCCTGTTTACTGGCCAATCGCATCAGTCTATGGCGACCAATCACGATCGGCTATTCGCGGGCCAATCAGAGTTGCAGGCTTTCGAGCCTGCTAGTCCGGAACACCCCTCCCCTCTCGGTTCCGTTTAAGGGGTGGAGTAATATAGTCTCGCAGGTAGGCAGGTCTTTGCACCTGTCTACCTGACTTATGCAATTCCAATCGTCCATGTTCAAATTCGGGTTCAGATGGACTGTTTTCTGGATCTAGTTTTCTGGATCTAACCATGACCTGGTGCCATGGTTAGGGCTCTCCTCTGATAGAGTCTTCAGCTTCGTTGCTACTGCTATGGCTCCCCGGGCTCGCTGAACCTGCTTGGTTGCTGCTTCTCAGTGAAGTGTTCGTCTGCCCAGGTTCAACTACAGCTGGTGAGTATTGCAAGCTATGGTGTGGTGATCTCGGTGTTAGTTCAGAATAAACAGGTGTTGGTTCTATTTCTGGGCTCACAGCTTCCTCTCCCCCCCTGGTGTAAGTTAGGGTCAGGGGTGGAAGTTGTGGTCAGTCTGGAGCGTAGCTGGTCAATATGGCGTTTCCATGCTCTGCTATCAGTGGAGAGTAGACGGTAGGAGCGGGGACCCGTAACTTGAGTTACTTGAGCAGGAATCCAGAGGGGATCCCCAGAAATTTTTTTTGCAAATACAAGGTCTCCTACCTTAAAGGCACAGTGCTTGCTACTGGAACCCAGGGGCTTTTCCAGGGTGTAGGCAGGGTGCAAGCGGTCTAGAGGCGATCTGAATTTCCTGGCCATCAGGAGTTCAGCTGGGCTCTTGTTGGTCGTGCTGTTTGGTGTGATGTGTTGAAGGAGCAGCATTCTAGTGACTTTGTCGTGGATGTTACCTTGTTCCATTTTCTGCAGGGTTTTCTTTGTGAACTGAACCATTCGTTCAGCCCTACCATTCGCCACTGGATGAGCCGGCGATGTGAGCGCGTGTCGGATGCCCCGTTCCGCTAAATATTGTTCAAAGGCTAAGGCAGTAAATTGGAGACCATTGTCAGAGACCAGGACATCTGGTAGATGTGTGTGGCAAAGAGTCTGTTCAGTTTTTTGATGACTGCCTCAGTAGTGGTTGCTTTCATTTTATTGACCTCAAGCCAGTTAGAATACGCATCTACAGTTATTAGGAAAGTGTGGCCTCTAGTAGGTCCCGCAAAGTCAATATGAATGCAAGACCAGGGACCCCTGGGTGTTTCCCATTCTGCTGGTGGAGCTTTTGGTGGGGCTGAGTGGTTTTCTTGGCATCTGTTACAAGAGGCGTCCCAGGTTTCGATTTGTTTGTCCATACCTGGCCACCAGGCGTAACTTCTTGCCAGCGCTTTCATACGCACGATGCCCGGGTGTCCATCATGTAGCATTTGCAGGACTTTTTTTTGTAGCTTAGTTGGTATAATAACTCGGTCTCCCCATAAAATGCACCCTCTTTGTGAGAAAAGCTCTGTTTGTCTGTTTTTAAATGGCTTAAATGTTTCCTTAGGGTCGTAGTCTGGCCATCCCCTCTCCACCCAGCCAAGAACTCATGCCAAACAAGAGTCTTTTTTTTGTTTCAAAGGCGATGTCCTGGGCCGTTAGTGGAGGTGAGGGAATTGTCTCGATTTGAAGTACCGGGAGCATGGGAGCTGGGTCTTCCTGTGGCTCGGTTAGTGGCGAGCGGCTCAAGGCATCTGCGTGAGGAATAGATTTCCCCGGGCAATACTTTAATTGATAGTCGTAGGCAGCTAGAAATTCCGACCATCGCGTCATTCTGGGGGAGAGAATGTGTGGAGTAGGTTTGTCGCCCGCCAGAATGCCAAGTAGTGGCTTATGATCCGTGATAATAGAAAATGGTCTCTCATAAACATATTCATGAAACCTTTTAATTGCAGAGACAATAGCGAGGGCATCCTTATCTAAGTGGCTATAGTTTCTTTCAGTTTTTGATAGAGTTCTTGAAAAAAATGCAATTGGTGCCTCTGAGCCGTTTGGTAGGATGTGGCTCAGGATGGCCCCCACCCCAAATGGTGAGGCATCACAAGTAACAGTCAAGGGGAGTGTCTCGTTATATTGAATTAGTACTGCATCAGAGGTCTTTTACTTGCTGGAAGGCGTGTTCCTCCCGACATCCCCAAATCCAGGAGGCCCTTTTATCAAGTAGTCTATGAAGGGGCTCAGCAACAGTCACCTTCTGGGGTAGGAAGATGTTATAAAAGTTAATAAGTCCCAGGAAGGCTTGGAGGTCAGTTTTGTTTTTGGGTCTTGGGGCATTTTTGATAGCTGCCAATTTCTTTTCTGTAGGGTGGATTCCTTGTTTGTCAAGGAGGTAGCCAAGAAACTCCACCCTTTCTGTGCAAAGCTGGCACTTTTCCTTCTTAACCTTGAGGCCAGCATCTTTGAACCTTTGTAGGACAGTTCTGAGGCATTTTTCTAGTTGACTTTTTGTGGGTGCTGCTATTAATACGTCATCAAAATAGGGCACGACCCCTTTTATACCTTGTAATAGTCTCTCCATCAGGCTTTGAAAGATGCCTGGGGCTACGTTTACACCAAACTGGAGCCTGTTGCATTTGAATGCACCACGATGTGTGACTATAGTTTGGGCTTCTTCAGTCTCGGGATCAACTGGCAGCTGTTGATACGCTTGGGCCAGATCTAATTTTGAGAATATTTTGCCACCCCCAAGTGAATGCAGGAGATGTTGAACAACTGGTACTGGGTAGGCGCTCTGCTGTAGCGCGTGATTGAGGGTGGCCTTGTAGTCACCGTAGATTCTTATGGACCCGTCAGGCTTTATGGGGGTGACAATTGGTGTCTCCCATCGGGCATGGTCAATAGGTTCTAACACGCCTTGCGCAATTAATTTGTCCAGTTGCTCGTCAATTTTGGATTTAAGAGCAAAGGGAACTCGGCGTGGCTTTAGGCGAATGGGTGCTATGTCGGGGCGAAGATTAAATGAAATAGGGGACCCTTTGTACTTGCCTAGGCTTTCGTTGAACACTTCTTGGAAATCGTGGACGAGAGCCGCCTCCCAGTCATTGTCTTCAGTATGATGGATGCCAGCCATTCCGATTCCTAATGGCGCGAACCACTGAAGACCCAATAGACTTGGCCGGTCTCTGTCTACGATGGTGAGTGGTAGAACTGCATTATGTCCCTTGAAAGAGACCTGGAAATGGTGGGTACCTGTGACTGGAATTTGGTTGCCTTGATAATCTTTTAGTATGAGTCTCTGACTGCTGAGGTCTTGGTGTCAGATGTTGGGAATCAGCTGCTTGAGTGTTTTCTAGGATACCATGGATAGTGATGACCCAGAGTCGACTTCCATGATGCATGGTTTATTTTCAATGGTGACCTTTACACGGATTTTTTTAGCGTCAAGTGATGAAGCGTGGCCGATGGTGATGGTTTGATGAGCTTCCTCTCTTCTGGGTGTGCCGTTAAACCTTCGGGGTCTGCTGTACTGGCTCCACTGGTTGCTAGGGCAGTCCCTCTGTGTGGTGGAGTTGTCATCATTCCTCTTTGGGCTGCTCCCTCTCCATCTGGGGCTGGAATTTCTCTTGTTTCTGCATACCTTCGCAATATGTCCTTGTTTCTCACAAAAATGACACATGGCATCTAAAAATCTGCATTCGGATCGGGGATGGTTTCCCTCGCATCTGGCGCATTGGTAGTTGGATTTGCGACCCCACTGGTCCCGTTGCTCACGTTCTGACCGGAGCCTGTGGACTTCTTCTTCCTCGCTGTCGGAGGATGACTCGACATCTTCGTGATGGGTGGTCGATGTGTACTTGTCTGAAGGTTTCCCAGCATCGTTGGTGGGTTGGCAGTTGGTTCCGCTGGTTCGACGCATTCGTGCTGCTGATTTACGAATGGCTTCAGCTGCGGTGGCGTCTGCTATGGCATCTGCAAGCGAGATGTCTCCCTTAGTCATGATCTTGCTCTGGACAGTTGGGTCTCTAAGGCCAAGGACGATTCGGTCTCTCATGGCTTCTTCGAGATTGGCGAAACCACATAAACTACCCAGGTTCCTCAGGTCTGCCACGAAATCCCCAACGCTCTCACCTTCACGCTGGCCCCTCTGATAGAACTCGTGTCTGCGAATGAGAGTTGGTACTGCTGGGGCGTAGTGGTTGCGCAGGATGGGAGCAAGGGTGTCCCAATCCATGGTTTTAACTTCAGCTGGCTTGGCTAAGGCTTTAGCCATCTTAAAAACGGCTGGACCACAATGGGTTAGAAAAACGGCTCGTTTCTTGCTGGGCGTGGCATCTTTGAGGTTGTTGGACTCTAGGAACATTTGAAATCTGTCCATATATGAGTCCCAGTCCTTGCTAGCTGGATCAAATGGTGCGGGTAGTATAGCGCTGCTGGCCATGTCGCCGTCGTTGCGCTCTGTCAGCCACGTGCTCCTTCAGCTAGTTCAAATCAGTAGACTTCGTTGCCTCCGCATCCCATCCTCGTCGCCAGTGTTAGATCTGGGAGGATGGTTCAAGAACAGAGGCAAGACTCAGATAGCAACAACAGCTCTTTATTAGTGACTTCAGATCTGAGCAAAATATCCCAGCCACAGCAGCCCCTTATATAGGGCTGGCTGCGGCTAGGCAGCCAATGAAGGCGATTTGAGTTTGCCGCTCTTGGCAGGGCCAATCGCGGCAGCCCATTTACTGGCCAATCGCATCAGTCTATGGCGACCAATCACGATCGGCTATTCACGGGCCAATCAGAGTTGCAGGCTTTTGAGCCTGCTAGTCCAGAACAGAGAGGTTATGCTGATTCAACACAGAAGGTATTCTGCCCCAAACACTGTTTTAAAAATAAGCTTTTACTGAAGTCCATCATTCTTTAACCAGTTCTTTTTCTGGGCTACAATGCCAGGCCACACACAGAGATTTCAACATTCCTGCTATACATGGTGAGAAGGACTGAAGTACTCCCTTAGTATTAGTGCCAACTGAGTTGCAATTGCAATTTCTTTCTTAGCACTTATACTGATATAGTGACTGAAAACAAAAAAGCAGAAAATGAAAAGAAAATTTCCAATAATATTGCCCATAAAATTGCAAAAGTAATTTGCTGAAGTAATGAAGGCCTGGAGTTAAGAAGAAAAGCTTTTCATGAAAAAATGTGCTGTACAAAGTAGCAGATAAAACGAAAGAAGTAGATTGTTGAAGTAATTCAGCTTTTAACTGTCAGTCAGTTGCCTTTTAGGGATGGTTTGGGATTTGAAAAATTAGAATAGATACTTTTCACAGATATACCAACTTCTACAAAGAGATATAAAAATTACAGGAAACAACAACAATGCTGCTTGCAAATGCTAAATACACAAGCTGTAAATCCCAAAGTGAAATAACTCATAGCTAAAGCACTTTTGTAACAGATTATGGAACAAATCAATAAAAGTATTTATTTAGTTTTGTTAACTGATGAAACTAGAGATGAGCAAAGTGTTGAAGATTAGAAATTGTTCGCCTGGAAACTTGTAAACATGAAGATTTGTTGCTATGTTTTAAGTTTCTTTCACAAATTGCCTTATTCTTTCAGTAAGGACATTACTAGAACATTGAAATCAGATGAATTTATCCTACATCCTGCAGAATTAAAGACAAAAATATTATTTACTAAAAAATTATCCTGCTGCAATTGCTTAATGAGAAATGTTACAGTTATTATTACATTAAGTGTTCTTTAACTAAATATATTAGTTTAAAATTGTATGCAATATAGCCATATAGTGAGAGACTTGATCCCATTATTATTTTATAAAATGGATTTAATAATATTGGCTTTCCCCAAAAGCTTGACTCTTCTTTCATCACTAAAACTTTGCACTAAACTTCAACTAGCAAAATATTTGGCCTCAAGAATTGCACAAGTTGGCAGATTTGAAATACGAAACTGCAAAAAAATTGCACCTCCTCATACACAAAGGTAAATCAGCATATACCCAGCTCAAATGACTCCTTTTCTTCCTGCTCTCAACAATCCACTAGAAGTACCTGGTTACTTACTTCCATTAAGGGCAGGAAAACAAAGGAGATTGAACTGCATTGGGGATCAGTTCCTTCCACCTCCTGCTACTAATAGCAGCAGTAGTCCGCTTCATGCTAGCCCACAGATCACATTATGAGGGATGTTGTCGTGTTGCCTTAGCACCCCTCTTGCTACAAATTAAAGCACATCAGTACGTGCAAGTTATACTACCGTATCGACCAATATCAGGATACACCTGTTGATGGTGCTGCGTGGAAAGTGCATGTTGGCAGCTGCAGATGTTTTCCTTCCCTTCCCCCAGATTTTGAGTCTGGTTCCTGGCAGCTATAGTACATTTACCAGCTGGATTTAAGCCAGCTGGTATATAGGAGTATTCTGAACAGTTTGGGTAACTGGATAGATTGGAATTAGAAAAGATACATAGGTTGCTTGCATAGCAGGTTTTTCATCAGGCCTGTTTACAGAAAGATTTCCAAGTAGCTACTGTATAATCTGCTTCAGAAGGAAGTACATCAATTTGGTTACAGCTTTGAATTTGATCCAAAATATCTGGACTGTCTAAACACAGCAATATAAACCTGTTAGTGGACATATTAACAGGAATTATGAATTGGGGAGAAGATGGTGAAAGAAAATAGTTTGAGTGAAAATAAAAAGATTTAGCATTTGCTCACCAGATCCACTGAATATAGAGATAATTATGATATTCTCCCAAATGGTCCCAACAATAAAATTGTTTATTATTGTAGAACTCAGTAGTTAAATTTGTAGTTGTGAGGAGCCAAGTTAATGGTCTGTACATCTTAAAAGGACCATGGGATAAGAGTGAAATCATAGGAAAAAAGTCCTTTGGTTTAAAACAAGGGAAGCAGCTATTTTGTTTGGAATTATTGTGGTAAAAGGTGGTTTTCCACATTCAGCTGATTTATATTTTGAGCAGGATCTACCTACAGCTAAATCAGCTTTCTTTCATCTTTCTCTTTCCAAAGTGTTGGAATGATAATTGTCCTGTTAGCTGACAGTTCCAAGAATTGTTCTCTCCACACCAAAGGAAAGCACTTTCAGAAAATGCGAATAAAATTTGAATGAGTAAGGCCTATGCCCTCTGGATATACAAAGCTAAGTCTCAAATCCTGATCCTGGGAATGAGTAGTACCATTACATTCATTGCAGCTCTCAATTAGATAAAAATTTTAGGAGTGTATTAATCATGTCACAGTTCAGGTTTAGCCAACCACATATAATTTTAATTCTAAATGATTTTTCACTTAGGGTTAATATGCAAAGCCCATATGTTTTTTGATGAAAAATTTCTCATTAAAATTATAGAGAATGGGATTATTTCTGCACTGTGAATGTAGTTTACCAAAATGTAAGTTGTGAATTGGGATCCTAACCGCCATTTTTCAGAGTTGCACTTCTCATATAAGGGAAGATCAAAGAGTGGGAACACAATCTTATAATGTGTCTATTGAATTTGTGGACTAAAAGCCACCTTAACCTACCTATTCCTGTACACAGTGGGAGTCCCTTCTGAATAATGTGAACTGTATTTTGCAAATTTTAGACAGCAGTCTTGCAAATTTTAGACAGCAGTGTAGATATCACTCAGTAAAACATCACGTAGCAAATAGATCAAGCAACCTTGTGGTCCCCCAGTATCCAGTATCATCTTCCATTCATTTTGATGAGCAGGACAGGGCAGTCCAGCATAATAAAGATCAAGTTTGTTCTATATTAGTTCATTGATCCACTCAGGGTATGAACATAGATTCAGACTTCAAGATCACAACAGAATGATTCCTCAGGTCTTAAATCTATTGACAGCAGAAGTAAGGAAATTGAAAATGGGAATTACATGTATGCTGCACCTATACTCTGTCCTTGCCATTGATAAAATCCCTTCCCATGCATGAGGATAAACTAATGCTATGAATAGGGAATAGCAGGTTTAAGAGTGGATGTAAAATGTTTTTGCTTTGTGGATGGAAAAAATCTAGAACATTTAGAAACATCTAGACATGAGTAAAGTAATTAAATATGAGCCAGCAGTGTGCAGTGGCAGCCAAAAAAGCCAATGCAATCCTAAATTGTATTAACAGAGTGATACAATCAAGATCAAGTGAGGTACTAATACCACTCTATAAAGCCTTAGTAAGACCACACCTAGAGTACTGCATCCAGTTTTGGTCACCGCACTATAAAAAAGAATGTTGAGACTCTAGAAAAAGTGCAGAGAAGAGCAACCAGGAAGATTAGGGGAGTGGAGGCTAAAACATACAATGAATGGTTGCAGGAACTGGGCATGGCTAGTCGTCTAGTGAAGAGAAGAAGCAGGGGAGACATGGTAGCAGTGTTCCAATATTTGAGGGGCTGCCACAGAGAGGAAGGGGTCAAGCTATTTTCCAAGGCACCTGAAGGCCAGACAAGGAATAATGAATGGAAACTGAACAAGGAGAGATTCAACCTAGAAATAAGGAGAATTTTTCTGACACTGAGAACAATCAACCAATGGAACAGCTTGCCTTCAGAAGTTGTGGGCGCTTCATCACTGAAGGCTTTCAAGAAGAAACTGGCCTGCCATTTGTCACCCCTTGGGCAGGGAGTTGGACTAGATGACCTACAAGGTCCCTTCCAACTCAATCTGTATCTATCTAAGATACAGATTCTCTCTGATGTTTGGTGAAGTAATTGAACTGATTTTTCACCAAGGGGAGGGGATAGTCAGCAGAAGGGAAATGAAGTTAGGGAATTAATCAATTACTTTCCTTAATTTATCCTGGAATACTATAGCACTCAGACATTGGGACAGTACACTTTATGATGGCAAACTTTTCTACCAACTCAGAAAAGGAGAAGCGATTGTTAATATGGCTTTCTGACTGTGTCCTAAGTGTCTGGTGGAGAAGCAACCTAGGCCTAAATCTATGGCACAGCATTACAAATGCAGGAGGCAAATTTAAACATAAGCATAACCATTTCAAATCCAATGGGATAAGTTTTTTGCTTTTTTCCTTCAAAGCTAGATTGCTACATCCATCTACATAAGGTATCCTGAGTAACAGGTCATTTGAAGATGCACCCACAATAGCTGAATAATTTTGTATGTATAATTTGATTTGTGTGCACCTGCGTGGGAGGAAATGAGGTAATAAATATTGCTTTCAGATATCCTCAGCCTTTTCTAGAAGACACACAAAATATCTTCATGTGTAAGGAACTGAAGTTGCCAATATTTTCTGATTTGACTAAGTAAGCAAGATATTTAGGAAGTAAAGCTACCTGAAAAGTTGCAGATAAAAGCCTACAGGTGAAACTCAAAAAATTAGAATATTGTGCAAAAGTTCATTTATTTCAGTAACACAACTTAAAAGGTGAACCTAATATATGAGATAGACTCATTACATGCAAAGCAAGAAAGTTCAAGCCGTGATGTGGCATAATTGAAATGATTATGGCTTATAGCTCATGAAAACCCCAAATCCACAATCTCGGAAAATTAGAATATTGTGAAAAGGTTCAATATTCTAGGCTCAAAGTGTCCCACTCTAATCAGCTAATTAAGCCATTGTTAAGTTTGAGCAATGAGAGGCTGAACCAGAGCATGAGTGCAACAATACTTTATTATAACAATAAAGGGCTGACCGTGCTTGCCATGCCAGGAACTGGCTCGCAGCAATCAGCGACTGGTTGGACCCCGCAGCCTGCTTTTATAGCTGGCTGCTGGGGAGAACCAGCCAATGAGGAAAGGGGAAGAACGCCCACTCAAAGTGAGTGGACCTGAGTGAGAACTCCTAGAGTTCTCAGGACATAACACCCCTTCCCCCCAGATGCGAACATGCATAGTCTTTGAGGTAGGCAGGAGGTTTATGTTGGCGCCCGGAACGGCGTAGCTCAGGAACATCGTCTGTCTGTCCGGGGTCTGCCTGGGAAGGCAGAGTCGGCAAAGTGTCACCAGTGTCCCCCTCGGTTTGAGCCTGCCCAGGGCTCGTAGGGTTGATCACTGGGGATGTGCTCTCGAAGGCTGGATCGGGCTGGCTAACTGTCTGGGCGCCGCTGTCTGTGTTCGGGCTTTCGGAACCGGCTGCAGGTGTGAACTGATCGCCGGGCGTGATGTGGATGTGAGGCTGAGGATGAAGCCTCCCCTCGTCTAGTGCCTCTGGGTCCCTGCTGGCGATGGTGCTGAGGCGTCTGCGCAGTTGGTCTATGTGCCTTCTCCAGACGCGGCCATCCTCCAGTCTGACCCGATACGACCGCTGCCCGGTGATAAGCTACGATCTCGCCCGGGATCCACAGGGGGTCTCCAGCGAAGTTCCTCGCGAAAACTGGCTCCTGTAAGATAAAATGTCTAACCCCCGATGAGGAAGCGAGGGGAGAGTCAGGGCAGTATTGTGGGTGTAGTCTGTCCAATACAGTCCTCAGACGCCTGCCCATCAGGAGCTCCGCTGGGGACTTATTGGTGACTGAACAAGGAGTTGAGTGCTGGCTCATCAGGAACCGCGAGAGTTTGTGGTGCCAGTCATCCTTGTTGAACCTTGCCAGGGCTTCCTTAGTGGTCCTGACGGCCCTTTCAGCCAACCCGTTACTGGCAGGGTGAAATGGCGCTGTGAAAATGTGGCGGATACCCAGGTTGGCAGCGAAGCGGCTGAACTCAGTCGATGCGAACTGTGGGCCATTATCGGAGACAATGGAGTCGGGTAGCCTGTGCGTAACGAACAGGCGTGTTAACACGTTGGTGATTGCTAGTGTGGTGGTCGTGGATAGCTGTGCTACGTCAATCCATTTGGAATAGGCGTCCACGACCACTAGGAACATCTTCCCATGCAGAGGGCCCGCTAGGTCGATGTGAATTCTGGACCAAGGAGCGCTGGCATTTTCCCATCTAGTAGGGGTGGCAATGGGGGGAGCAGGACGGGATTCCTGGCAAATGTTGCAGGAACTTACCCAATTGACAATGTCCTCGTCTAGACCCGGCCACCACACGTAGCTGCGTGCTAACGCCTTCATTCTCACGATGCCCGGATGTCCCTCGTGCAATGCTTCCAAAACTCGGGTACGCAGTGAGGCCGGGATGACCACTCGAGTGCCCCATAGTAGACAGCCCTGCAGACTTGACAATTCCTGCATGCGAGTCTTAAAAGGTGTGAATTTGTTATCAACATTGCCACCCGGCCACCCCCTCCTCACCCAGTCGAGCACCTGGGCGAGTGTTCGGTCTGTCTTGGTTTTAGCAGCAATGTCCAGGGCAGTGATGGGTAGGTCCAACTGGGTGATCTCGAAAATAGTGTGGACAGGAGCAGGGTCTTCAGCCGGGGCAGGTAAGGGGCAGCGACTGAGGGCGTCAGCGTGGGACAGTGTTTTACCCGGGCGGTGTATAAGTCTGTAGGAGTAGGCTGCTAGAAAGAGAGTCCACCTTGTCATCCTAGGGGAGAGGACTTGAGGGGTCTGCTTGTCCCCGGCTAGGAGGCCCAGGAGGGGTTTGTGGTCCGTGACCAGCTCGAAAAAATGGCCAAAAAGGAATTCGTGAAATTTTTTCACGGCTGCAACAGCTGCTAGGGCTTCCTTATCGATCTGGCTGTAATTGCGCTCCGTAGCAGAGAGCGTTCTTGAGAAAAAGGCGATGGGAGCCTTGGCGCCATTGGGAAGCCTGTGACTTAGTACCGCCCCAATTCCAAAAGGGGAGGCGTCTGCTGCCAGTACTAAAGGGAGGTTAGGGTCGAATTGAATAAGTACCGCCTCTGACGTGAGTAGTGATTTGACGGTGTTAAAGGCATGGTCTTCCTTGTGCCCCCAGTGCCATGGTGACTTTTTATCCAGTAATCTGTGTAGGGGTTCAGCTACTGATGCTTTATGGGGCAGAAAGGATGCATAAAAGTTCAATAGCCCCAAGAACGCCTGTAGTTCAGTTTTGGAGGTTGGAGTGGGTGCCTCGTGGATTGCCTTAACCTTGGACTCCAGGGGGTGAATGCCAGAGGCGTCAATTTTATAACCCAGAAAGTCCACCTGTCTAGTGACAATGGCACATTTTTCTTTTTTCAACTTGAGGCCATGCTGTCTGAACCTCTCTAACACAGCTCGAACTCTTTGGAAGAGTTGGGGTCTGTCCCTGGCCGAGACTAAGATGTCATCGAGTAGGGTACTACACCAGGAGGCCCTGCAAAATCCGCTCCATGAGGGATTGAAAAATACCGGGCAACACTTACGCCAAATTGGAGACGCTTGCATCGGAAGGCACCCCTGTGAGTGACAATTGTCTGGAGTTCCGCTGTTTGGTTATCTACAGGGAACTGTTGATATGCTTGAGACATGTCCAATTTAGCAAAAATGCTGCCTGGTTCGAATGTGTGTAATAAGTGCTGGATGACGGGCACAGGATAAGCGCTAACTTGTAGAAATTTATTGATTGTCGTCTTGTAGTCCGAGCAAATTCTCAGGCTACCATCTTTTTGAGGGTGTGACAATGGGCGTCTCCCACTTGGCGAAATCTGTTGGCTCAATGACCCCTTGTTTTAATAGTTTATCCAATTCTGCATCTAGTTTTGGCCGAATAGCAAATGGAACCCTACGCGGTTTTAGCCTGATTGGTACTGCTTGGGGGTCAACTGAGAATGAGATGGGGGTACCGTTATAACACCCCAGCTCTTCGCTGAATACATCTAAGTAATCAGCGAATAAGGAGTCAGTGTCTGAGGTTGAGACAGCATGGACTCCTGTTAGCCCTAGGCCGAGATGGGGAAACCAATCGAGCCCCAATAAGGTGGGTAGATTGCCGTTAACTACCACTAGAGGTAGGTGACCTTTAAAAGCTTTAAAACTGACAAGAAACTTGCCTCTGCCGATTACAGGAATGGTCTTCCCTGGTAGTCCTTCAGGCCAAACTGGCATCTCTGGAGCCGGCTAGTGGATAGGCTTGGTTGGAGCCTCTTAAGGGTGTTCCACGAGATAATTGAGAGCGCTGACCCTGTGTCAACCTCCATGCGGCACGGTTTACCTTCTAGGGAGACGGAGAGAGAAATTTTACTAACAGTGTGGCAAGTGTGCTTGGCAAGGTGATGCGTGCGACAGTTCAATACTTGCCTCTGTGGTCCCGAGTGCGAGGGAGGGTGCCTTTGTGCCGCGCTTTGGGGGGCTTGGCAGACTCTCACGATGTGTCCCCTTTTATGGCAGTTATTGCAGGTGGCTCCTTTAAACTTGCAGGTGGTCCTCTGATGAGATCCCCCACAGGCTAGGCACAGGGTGATGTGCTTGGGTGGACCGATGTTTTCTTGTTTGGCTCCTACCTGCGGCCGTCTGTCGTTGGACAGGCGGTGGACTTCGCTTTCATCACTGATGGTTTCCTCTGTTACCACCTCCTCGGAGTGGACTGGAAGTGATGTCAGCTTGGCACTTGGGCCCTGGATTTCGGTGGCTGAGTTTGTTGCCAGCTCAGCTGCCAAGGCTTCCTCGACTGCTTGTGCGAGGTTGAGGTCTTTTTTTGCGAGAAGGCACCTTTGCAGGTGGAGGTCCTTGACCCCGCAGACTAATTGATCGAGGAGCATGTCCTCCAGGTAGGTTCCAAACCCACAATGCAGTGCTGCTGTTCTGAGAGGGGCCATATATTGATTGATGGTCTCCTTGCTCGATTGCTTCCTCATACGGAAGGTGAATCTCCTGGCAATCTGTGAGGGCCTGGGAGAATAGTGGTTAGTGAGAATTTCAAGTAACTCAGACCACGGAACGTTTTTCAACTCACGAGGAGCCACGAGCGCTGCGGCAGTATCGTAGACGGTGGCTCCGCAGTAGATTAGGAAATACGATTTTTTCCGATGCTCCCCCGCATCCGCCAGGCCAACTGCATCGATATAATGATTAAAGCGGTTCTTATACGATTCCCACTTCTCCTCGTCTGGCTTGAATGCCGGGAAGACTGGATTGGAACTCATGGTGCTGGGACCGGTTGAACAACCTGAGGAAAAAATCTCTCTGGGGCAGCAGACAATGTTTTAGTGCCCGTGGTGGGCAAGTGATTTCAGCTCGGGAGAGGCTGTTTGCAATCCTCTCTTTTCTCTCTGGGTTAACCACGTTAGGCTGTTAGCCGTTGATGGCGTTTGGATTCGTGCCTGAGTGGGCGTCAGTGACTGGCTACAGCGCTGTGCTGTACCTTTTGGGTTTGAAATTCAAATGACAACCGTTTGAATTTCGCGCCTGATACTGAGCGGCTGCGGCTCGCAGCGCTTCACTTTCCCTGTAGCTGGGCTAACAAGCGGCTACAGACGCTTCTAACTCTCGATTCTGACCGCTCTCTCTGGCTGCGGATCAGCGTTCGCTTCTTATCGCTTGCTGGCCGCTTTCTCTGTCAGCGGATCAGCGTTTGCTCTTTTTGTTTGCTCTTTTTGTTGGCTGACCGCTCTCTCTGGCTGCGGATCAGCGTTTCTCTTATCGCCGGCCGATCGCTCTCTCTGGGCTGCGGATTGGCGGCTAGTGACTCAGCGGTTGCATGGTGCTTCTGGTAGCCATCCCATCCTTGTCGCCAGTGTTAAGTTTGAGCAATGAGAGGCTGAACCAGAGCATGAGTGCAACAATACTTTATTATAACATTAAAGGGCTGACCGTGCTTGCCACGCCTGGAAACTGGCTCGCAGCAATCAGCGACTGGTTGGACCCTGCAGCCTGCTTTTATAGCTGGCTGCTGGGGAGAACCAGCCAATGAGGAAAGGGGAAGAACGCCCACTCAAAGTGAGTGGACCTGAGTGAGAACTCCTAGAGTTCTCAGGACATAACAGCCATAACACCTGCAAAGGGTTCCCAAGCCTTTAAATGGTCTCTCGGTCTGGTTCAGTAGGAATCACAATCATGGGAAAGACTGCTGACGTGACAGCTGTGCAGAAAACCATCATTGCTTACTTACTCAGTATCTATCATCTTGCTTACTTAGTCAAATCATTACCCTCCATAGAGAGGGAAAGCCTCAAAAGGTTATTGCAAAAGAAGTTGGATGTTCCCAACGTGCTGTATCAAAGCACATTAATAGAAAGTTATGCGGAAGGGAAAAGTGTGGAAGAAAAAGCTGCACAAGCAGCAGGGATGACCACAGCCTGGAGAGGATTATCAGGAAAAGGACATTCAAAAGTGTTGGGGACTTTCACAAGGAGTGGACTGAGGCTGGAGTCAGTGTATCAAGAGCCACCACACACAGACGGATCCTGGACATGGGCTTCAAATATCATATTCCTCTTGTCAGGCTGCTCCTGAACAACAAACAAGGTCAGAAGCGTCTTATCTGGGCTAAAGAAAAACAGAATTGGTCTGTTGCTCAGTGGTCCAAAGTCCTCTTTTCTGATGAGAGAAACTTTTGCATCTCATTTGGAAACCAAGGACCCAGAGTCTGGAGGAAGAATTGAGAGGCACACACTGCAAGATGCTTGAAGTCCAGTGTGAAGTTTCCACAGTCTGTGTTGATTTGGGGAGCCATGTCATCTGCTGGTGTTGGTCCACTGTGCTTCATTAAGTCCAGGGTCAACACAGCCGTCTACCAGGAGATTTTGGAGCACTTCATGCTTCCTTCCGCAGACGAGCTTTATGGGGATGCTGACTTCATTTTCCAGCAGGACTTGGCACCTGCCCACACTGCCAAAAGCACCAAAACCTGGTTCAATGACAGTGAGATTACTGTGCTTGATTGGCCAGCAAACTCCTGACCTGAACCCCATAGAGAATCGATGGGGCATTGCCAAGAGAAAGATGAGAGACATGAGACCGAACAATGCAGAAGAGCTGAAGGCCGCTATTGAAGCATCTTGGTCTTCCATAACACCTCAGCAGTGCCACAGGCTGATAGCTTCCATGCCACGCCGCATTGAGGCAATAATTGCTGCGAAAGGGGCCAAAACCAAGTACTGAGTACATATGCATGCTTATACTTTTCAGAGGTCCAATATTGTTCTATGTACAATTCTTGTTTTATTGATTGCATGTAATATTCTAATTTTCTGAGATTGTGGATTTGGGGTTTTCATGAGCTGTAAGCCATAATCATCAAAATTATGACAAATCACGGCTTGAACTATCTTGCTTTGCATGTAATGAGTCTATCTCATATATTAGTTTCACCTTTTAAGTTGCATTACTGAAATAAATGAACTTTGGCACGATATTCTAATTTTTTGAGTTTCACCTATAGATTAGAAATGCCTACGATACATATTTACAAATGCAAGGATATGCAATAATATTTTACTGCCTCCTCAAAAATTAAGTAATAGACAAACAGTTATGATACAAGTGTTGTGTTTTTCCCCACAGATTGGCAGAAATGTTCATCTATGTTTATGAGATGTCAGAGTTAAATTCATTCAGGGTTAAATTAAATGACTGCAGTGAGAGGGAAATTAAGCATTTTTTTCTCTCCTGCAAATAATATTTAATTTCACCATTTTTTTCTTGCTAGTAGTGAACATCATGGACTAAAAAGAAAATTTCTATATGTTCCAGGTTTATTGCTACTGTAATAGTTTGTTTTCTGTAATTAGTTGGTGTTTTCTTATTGTGTGGTGCAACTTTTAACAAGGAGTTTATCTCTGCAGTGTTGGTATGTTGAATGAAGTAGCTTAAGTGTACATTAAGATTAGTTTGGAAGCTGTGCCTTCTCATCTTTCAAATCCTACCTCCTCATGCTTTTGTACCCAACAATATGAGCTCTTCCACACACAGTACACATTCTTAAAAGTACCCAAGGAGAACAGGGAGTCCTCAATTTATGACCATAATTGAAGCCAAAATGTATGTTGCTAAGTGAGACATTTAAGTCAATTTTGCCCCATTTATGACCTTTCTTGCCACATTTGCTAAGTGAATCACTACAGTTAAGTTAGTAACACGTTGTTAAGTGAATTTGGCTCCCTCCCTGACTTTGCTTGCCAGAAAGTCACAAATGTGATCACATGACCCAAGAACACTGCAACCATCATAAATATGAGTCAGTTGCCAAGCATCTGAATTTTGATCATGTGACCATCTGGATGGTTTTAAGTGTGAAAAGCAGTCATGAGCCACTTTTTGAGTGCAATTGTAACTTGGAATGGCCACTAAACAAACTGTTGTAAGTTGAGGACTGTCTGTAGTTCATAAATGAGGGATCAAACAAAGCACATTCTACTGAAGAAGGAAATTGTAGGACAGTATTCCACCCAAAACCTAGCATGGATACTTGTATTCAGGACAATATCTATGTGATAGTGGAAGATCAGTTTTTCAGGTCCGAAGGTAGCTAAGGAGCTGTTAGGGAAAAAGAGACTTACTTCTAAGTCCAATTCCCTATTCCGGACAGAAATCTCCATACCATACCATCCCAGACAAATGACTATCCAAACTGCTTGAAAATCTCCAGTGACTGAGCACCTACACCTACAGAAGGTAGACTATTCTGCTGTGTAATTTCTCTTACAGACCTGAAATTTCCCCTTATTTCAAATTCAGATCTCCCTCTATAAAATTTCCATTCACTGGTACTTGTTCTACCCTTGGGAACTATGGGGAATAAAATTATCTTCCCTGTGACAACAAGTTGAGGAAGATCCTTTTGAAACATGAACCCATCTTCTGAAGTGCTAAGCAGTCCAAGAGTTCAGTTGGGATAATTTGATGTTCACAAGAAATGTTTTTTTCCAAAAACCTAGCAGACAATTTGACAGACAGACACTATCAGATGGAGAATACTGAAACTTAATTGACCAAATAGTTCAGAAATAAAGTTGGAGGAACTCTAATCAGTCAACAAAATCAAAATCTAGTGGCTCAGAATATGAACTACTTCTTGTTAAATTTCACTAAAGAAAGCAAACAAAATCATGAAGATCATCATATTCCATCCAAATATGTAGTAAGATAAGAGATCCTATGGATTAGATCTGAAAACGTGCCTTACGAACTCTAGACTGATATGTTAAAATATGTTGAAAATAGCTGAGGAAAGATGAAAAGAGCTACAAAAGAGTTTACCCAACTAAATGTCAGATTTTAGAGAATGCTGTGAAGAAACAAGGAAGTCTATCTAAATGAACAATGCAAAAAATAATAATAACAATCCAATGGAATGGACAAGACATTTATTTCAGAAAATTAGAGAAATTAAGAAAAACTTTTATAGAAAGATGGACATAATAAAAGGCAAATGGAGAAAAAATGTAAATACATGAAAAGACTCCACATAAAGACCCCCAAATCATTAGTATATATAAAGGTATGAACACTAAACTAAAACCAGACATTTGAAAAAGCCACAAAAAAACTTTGATGGTTTATGACATAGAAGATTTCCAATAGATCTGCTTCTAAGGTCATAGTTTCTTGCAGTTTCTATGTTGGCATGGAAAACACAGAACTGGCCAGAGGACTGGAAAAGATTAGTCTTTATTTCAATACCAAAAAAGGGAAGAGCTAAGACTATTCAGACTACCGAACAATTATACTTATCTCACATGCTATGAAGATGATGCTCAAGATTTTGCAGCCTGGACTTCAACAATATATGGAACAAAGAGCACTGGAGATACAATCTGATTTCAGCAGCAGCACTGCGGATATCATTGCAAATATCTGATAGATAGTGGAGAAGCCAAGTGAATGCTTAAGACATTATTTTCAGTGCTGATTCTACAAAGGCTTTGATGCAGGGGTTCAACAACCTCAGAAGTTGTGATTAAACTACTTTGGAAGCTTAATTTTTATTGAAGGTGAAAAATGAGAGTATCGAAGCCAGTGTGGAAGCAATAACAGGTTTTACTTCCTGAGCTCAAAAGTCTACAGAAATGATTACTACAATAAAAAATAGACATCTGCTTCTTGGGGGAAAGATTATAAATAAGATATTAAAGTATAATGACATCACATTACCCCCCAAAATCTGTATTGTACAAAGTCACAAACTATCGTAATATATGGCTATGAAAGCTGCACTATCAGAGAGACTGAATAAAGAAAAATCAATGCATTTGAACTGTGGTGCTGGAAAAATTGCTGAGAATACCTTGGACAGGAAGAAAAGCAAATAATTCAATACTAGATTAAGTAAAAACAGTCAGCAGTGCTCATGATGAAATTAAGACTTAAATATATTGGTCACTTAATGTGAAACCAAGAGTCTTTGGAAAAGACACTGGTGTTTAGAAAAATAGAACAGAAAAAGAGACCAGTCGAAGAAAAGAAACCAGATATCACAAGCATGAGCTCATAAGAGCTCAAAGAAGTGATATTGACAAGCAATCATGGTGAGCTGTGTGTCATATCACAAATAGTTGGATGAACAACAGATGTGACACCTGGATTTGATCAGCATTTTTTTAAATTCTTCCATCTCTGCTAATGGTAAGTCTGAACCATTTATTGTATTTGCAAATTGCTGCGCTGATCCAGAGACCAGCAGCTGAGCCATAATGCTCTTCCAGAACAACTGGTTCTCCACAATTGTCACTGTCTGTTGAGTTGCGGCACTGAAGTGGATTACCTCTCACTGCTTTACTTTGGTTTTGTTGCTGATAAACTAAAGAAAGGAGATTTGTGGACAGTTTTGCTGTGATTGCTATGGACAAGAAATGCTGTGCCTCTAAAAAGTTGGGGAATGCTCTCTCTTATAAAGCTCCATTCCTTCTGACTTCTGATCACCATGTAGCCCACCCAAATTATAGTAATACATTGTTACAGGGCCAAGCAAATATTTGAATATGTAAGCCACAGTTTCACAGGTTTCACTGAAAGTGAGATGAGGAAACTTGTGTACTTTTGTTAACCGACACACATAAAATGAGAGCTAAGCAAGCTCTTTGGTTATAAGCAATTGGGAAGCATCTGCATCTTTCTAAATCAGGGGTATCAAACTTGCTTCATCATGTGACGTATTGGGACTTTTTCCCTCTTCGCTAAACGGGGCATGGGCAACATGTGATACATTCCAGCCTGCAGTTTGACAGCCCTGCTCTAAACTATAAAGATGCATTTTTGAAGAGAGCCTCTAGACTTGCTAAAATTTGGTGTAATAACCTCTTAAATCGCAATTCTCACACCTTTAAGTTAATAGGACAGATGGGTATTATGGGAATTATTCTAATATATCAAGAAATGCCAGGCTGAAAAGGCTCATACATGCAATTCATTTTTGCTTGATTGAAACTAATTATGTCCACATGTTATGCCCACAAATGATATTTTTGGACAATAAAAATAATCAAAATTCCTCATGAGCTATAAGTGTCCTTGTCTCTATGCTGAGAATAAGGTAGGTGAGAAACCAAATTATTTAACCCATTGTTTAATATAGGGTAAGAGATCTGGAAGAATCTCATCAAAAGAATTTAGCTACATTAAAAATATTTTGCAGTAGTTCTCATGCTGCTATTCTTCCCCCATGTGCAAATTGTATAACAATCAGAGAGTAGTAAATATTGCAATCCCCAATCTGGCCCAACTACATAAAGCAGGTGGCAGGGAGAGGAAATACATTGTGCTAAAACAGACACAGGAGGCAACTCTGAGAGTCGGCAGATGCTGGAAAGAAGCCCACCTTCACTGCCTTTTTTATCCTGTGATCTCATCAGAGAAGATTACTATTAAATATCTGGCTTACATGATTGTGCTGATGTCATGAATTGGCTGGATAATCTTTGATGTCTGCCAATTAATCTGTAAGTCAATTTTCAACTGCAAACAGCATTTAATAAATAACCCCTGTGTGGAAGCTTTTGATTAATTTGATATGCCCAGCATTGGACACCGAATGGCATTTGGCTGCTTTGCAGCATTATTACTATCAGCATCAATGATATATAAGTGATACTTTTTTTTCATATTTATTTGCCTTTTTGTAATTGAAATAAATTCAGAACCTCAGTATGAATATTCTTCTATCTTTGCATTCAGAGAGAGATTAAGGCATTTGAATGGACCCAGATTTTGCCTTGATATTAATGGGATGAGTGCTGGAAGCATCCCTGATTTAAATGTTTCTACAATTATTGTGACTATTTTATCTTGGTTCTGTCTTGTATTTTTCCACAGGAAGAAATCTTGCTAAAAGGCACGTATTCAGTTCAGAACATTATAGAAGGAAAAAGCACTGACAGGAAGGGAGTTAATAAAAAGATTAACCTCAGACAAAGGATGTGTATTCCAAGAAGATATGCCTGTCTATAGCAGTTACAAAATAGCAGCTACAGAGTATGTGGCTCATGTCAGGTAGACTGGTCTAAAAAGATTAACATTGTATCTCTTTACCTTCCTGTAAATTTCCTCTCTCACCTCCTCCCTTGAATTAGCACAATAAAAGAGGACAGCAAAAAGCCTGGGGGAGGAGAAAAAGGAGCAGAAGAAGCAGAGAAG